>NW_026057580.1:71948447-71961055 GCF_023721935.1 Panthera uncia | reverse complement strand
GATCTCAAAGAAAAAGAACTAATCAGTCACAGAAGAAAATTACAACCTCCAGCTATAAATTTGTAAAAACAGTTTGATCACTGCTTCTCTCTTTAGAGATTTTGTTATTTTATCTAAGGCTATCTTTTTTGCTGTGTTAAATATGATTTCTAGACTCTTTGCTGAAAACCAACTTAGCATTTTGCATATGTCTGACTAGAAAGAGTCTCAAAATATAGCTTATAAATCATTAATGTCCTTGGACTTTTGGGGTTTGTTTAAGTTTTTTTTTTTTCTTAAGTTTACTTCTTTTGAAAGAGAGAGAGAATGAGAGAGCGAGAGCGTGCAAGCAGGGTAAGGGCAGAGAAAGAGGGGAGGGAAACAATCCCAAGCAGGCTGTCAGTGCAGAGCCCAAGATGGGGCTCAAACTCATGAACCTGATCACAACCTGAGCCAAAATCAAGGGCCAGAGGCTTAACTGACTAAGCCACCCAGGTGCCTCTGCCCCTGGAGTTTCTTGAACTGAAAAAAAAATAACCAAAATGAAATTACATAAAAAGATAATTTTTTTTCTTTTTGATAAGCCCATTGTCCGTTTAAAGCACACACCCTCACACAGGCACACTAACATTTCAAAACTACTTTAAATAATCAGATAATCTTTAAAAAAATTTTTTTAATATTTATTTACTTTTGAGAGAGAGAGCATGAGCAAGGATGGGGGGGCAGAGAGAGAGGAAGACACAGAATCTGAAGCAGTCTCCCCGTTTATTGTTAATTTTGTGAGGTATGCTAATAGCACGGCTGTTATTATTATTTTTTTAACGTTTATTTATTTTTGAGAGAGAGAAAGAGCGTGAGCAGGGGAGGGGCAGAGAGAGAGAGGGAGACACAGAATCCGAAGCAGACTCCGGGCTCTGAGCTATCAGCACAAAGCCCGACATGGGGCTCGAACTCACGAGCCGTGAGATCATGACCTGAGCCGAAGTCAGATATTTCACCGACTGAGCCACTCAGGCGCCCCCCAAAATCGCATAATCTTAAAGTTAGACGTGAAAGGCATCAGCGTATGTTTGAAAGAATACAGATATTGAAATCACAGAAAATTGATTTCAAGTCCCAGTTTTGCCTATTATTGTATGAATATAAGACTCGATTACTTCATCTCTCTGAGTTTCAACAAGACCTTCGCCTACACAGCAAGCTTGTAAAAATCAGGGGAAAAATTACGTAAAAGCCAATTCAACCTCACTAACAAATACTAGGTATTTAATCAATGCTAGCTGGGGGCTTGTTGGTTTATTGTCTGTTTATTTGACTCTACCGCAAGCTCCTTGAGGGCAGGAACTATACCCTCTTTGGTCCCCCCAACATTTTAGCACAATTTCTAATTCCTAGGAGTCACTCAGTAAACATTTGTTGGCTAAGTTAATGGAGCGGTATCGTATCCTCCAAGGACTGAGGGTCCCTCACTAGGATTATTTGTGACCTCATCATAATGTAATATCCTAGATCTTGTCAGCTTTCCAGTCCCTTTTAAATATTATGATTTTAGTATCATTAGTATCTTTTTTCTGAATCTTTAAGATTCACTTCTCTAATAAGCTGGAGTACCTTTTTATGTCCAGTGTTCCCTATCTGGGTTGCTATGTAATCTCCCATGGTTTTCGTTACTTCCTTAACATTAAGTAGCTCTTTACTGAGCCAATTTAATGCCAATTTGCAATTCCCCTGACTGCCTCCTCGGCTTTTGAAAATCCCACAGTGTTGCTTTTGAAAGATCACTTTATTTTCTGGGTAAGTCAAGAATCTATCAGATTCTGCCTTTTTTTTTTTTTTGTCAGAACAACGGTTCTGACATAGACCAAGTGGATAAAGTCTCCCGGTGGTGGTCTGACCACCATCCCGGTTTCACCGTCTGTGTTAGGAAAGCATTTGGCTGATCCCATCCCTATGAAGTCACTTCTCTGCTGCTCCATTTATCTTCCCTCAGACACTTTGCCTTCCACCTTTCCCCTTAGGTTTGTGAGTATCCATTCACTGTATACCTTTGCCTATGCTCTGCTAAACTCTTATCCCTTAGTATATCCATTCCCTTTGAATAAGGTCAACTGTTATCAGTCATGACAGTATCAATTATCTTTTGATTACAAATGACCCACAAATCGGGGTCGGGTGCTCCTCTGTTCCATTTGGTCTCAGTTTAGACCTCAGTTTAGGTCTCAGACAAAGAGACCAGCTACTATCTGGAACATAGTCAAACACTAGGCAGTATGGCAGAAGGGAAAAGACCTATGGCGTATATCACACAAATCCTTAAAGCTTTCACGTGTCATTTATGCTCATATTTCAATAGCCTGAGCGAGCCCTATAGCCCTAAACCGTGCCTGTCTTTTTTTTTTTTTTAATTTTGTTTTTAATGTTTATTTATTTTTGAGACAGAGAGAGACAGAGCATGAATGGGGGAGGGTCAGAGAGAGAGAGGGAGACACAGAATCTGAAACAGGCTCCAGACTCTGAGCTGTCAGCACAGAGCCCGACGCGGGGCTTGAACTCACAAACTGCGAGATCATGACCTGAGCCGAAGTCAGACGCTTAACCGACTGAGCCACCCAGGCGCCCCTACTGTGCCTGCCTTAAAAGCAGATGGGGCAGTACCCTCCTACCACCTGTCTACAAGAAAAAACAGAAATAACTGCTGAAGAGATTAATGCCTGAGACATAGAACTTTCTACCAATTCATTCTGATTGTGAGTCCTCTTCCACCCGTGGGAACTCATATTTACTTCCACATTTTAAAATCTCAAGTTCACTTAATTTATTCACCAGAATAGAAATTTTTCTTTGAATAGAAAAATGGAGGGGCGCCTGGGTGGCTCAGTCGGTTGAGCGTCCGACTTCGGCTCAGGTCACGATCTCACAGTCTGTGAGTTCGAGCCCCGCATCGGGCTCTGGGCTGATGGCTCAGAGCCTGGAGCCTGCTTCCGATTCTGTGTCTCCCTCTCTCTCCGCCCCTTCCCTGTTCATGCTCTGTCTCTCTCTGTCTCAAAAATAAATAAAAACATTAAGAAAAAAAAAGAAAAATGGAAACCAGTAGTCAAGACAATGGTAAATAATGGTAATAGCCCCATTTAATTGTTTTATTATATACAGGCTGTTTTTCATATAATTAATTCTCATCCTTAAGAATCAATAGTTTGAGAATCACGAATCTCCAAGAGAGAATATCAAACACTGAAGACAAAATACAGAGTTGCTGTCCTTTTTTTCCTTGTATTTCCTGCCTAACTATAGATCAACTTCTTTCTGTACATCATTTTTCCACTGAAAATTGTGCCTGCCTCCTACATGTGGGAATGGCCAAGCCAGTAAGAATTGTATACTTGCTCCATCAAACCCTCACTGGTACCTCAAAATCACCTGCTTAAAGATTGGTAAATCTGGTCATAGTACCAAAAACCCACAAGTACAAGAATAAAGGAATCCCCCTTGCCACAGAGAGAAGGCCCTGTGAATGTTGACATAGCAGCTTTAATTCCCTCTGAAACCTGAAGCAAATCACTTAGTTGCTAGCTGTCTTCCTTTTCTGGCCCAAGGATAATATTAACATACTTCTCTCGGTCCTTCCGAGGCATAATGTACAGAATTGAGAGCAAAGGCATTTTCAGAATATGAGACACTGTAGACATTTGATGCGCTCTGAATTCTGTACATTGCCCCTCCTCGAGGAGGATGTCTGGCCAGAGAAAGGAATGTCTGAGGCAAGAGGTATTTCTATAGGACAGAGATGTCTGTTCTGAATTCCCAATTAGGCAGGGTCATTTATCTATGTTGTGGATTGTATCTGGGCTGTTTGATGTACTGACCTTCCTCCTTTCTTTAGGCGTTTTTCTGGTTTCTGTCCTAACCACTTGGCAGAAGAGATCAAACTCAAATTAGTCCCTTTTTTTTTTTTAATTTAATTTATTTATTTTTTGCCTGGCATAGTAACTCTAGGAAAAGAGTTGGATTGGAGAGCTGGTTATAAATGATACTGATGCTTTGGGTTTAAAGTTGGAGTAATGACATATCTGTTTGTCTTTTAAGTGTTTGCAAAGTGCATTCACAGCACATATGATCTTATTGGAGACTTACTGTTAGTTACTCTGTAAGGTGGGCATCATCCTTATTTACAGAAGAGGACATAGAGACGTAAAGGATTCAGTGTGTGGCCAAAGCCACCACAGTAAGAAATGACAAACTCAATATTAGATTTTTCTGCTTCTGATTCTGATTTTTTTGCTCCATTGTTCTGGGCTGCCTCTGTGTTTTCTGGCAGAGACAGGTGACAATCCAGCTTTAAACCATGATCAGCTGGAACCAACATTAGGAAAGGAGGGAACTGATTAAAGAAACAAATGGAAAGGGACTTATCATTCAAATCCAAATTTAGCATTCTTTTGCTTAGGAAGTAAAAGGAGCTAAGCATTTCTTCAAGACTAATTTTAGTATTCTAATGAGATAAAATTAATTTAGTTAACTAGTAAGTTTTTTTCCACCAGAACATTCAGCCAGAATGGGGAGAGATATTTTTAATCCCCAGTAAAAATGGTGAGTTGATTTCTTTTTTTTTTTTAATTTTTTTAATGTTTACTTATTTTTGAGGGAGGGAGACAGAGAGAGAAATGGAATGTGAGCAGGGGAGGGACACAGAGAGGGAGATACAGAATCTGAAGCAGGGTCCAGGCTCGAGCTGTCAGCACAAAGTCCAACATGGGGCTCAAACCCACGAACCATGAGATCTTGACTAACTGAGCCAGCGCCCCCCCCACCCCGCCGGCACCCCTGATGACTTGATTTCTTCATGATGGAATCAGCCAACGACTCAACTCCATTCCCCAGTTTCCCCCTCCAAAAATAATAGCAATAAGGAGAGTTGATTTTTATTCATTTGTTATGCATTTATTTACCACCATTTGCCAAGAAGTTTTAGCCTAACGGGTGGAGGGAGGGGGGAGAACAGATAAGTAAATGGATGCTTATAATACAGTAAGCGCTAGAATAGAACAAAGGATGCCACCAAACCCAGAAGGAAAGGTCAAGAAAACTTAGAAAAGCCAGCCATTAAGGTGAATTAAGCCATTACTTACTTAATCTCTTGAAGTGAGAGTTACTGGGTCAACACTAGGGGAAATGGAGCTCTAGCTTTAAGAGCAGTAGCTTAAGTGGCTCTGCAGGGGTGGGAGGATGGGAAGGAGTTGGGAAGTGGAGGGAGATGGGCTAAAGAGGTAAGCAAGGGTTGGACCTTAAAAGACCTGGTATAGCCTGCTGCAGTTTTTTAACTTTATTCTTAATGCTCTTAGAGCCACTGATGAATCTGACCAAGTTAGAAAGATCTGTGGGGGAGATGGATTTGGGGACTTGGTAATAGGTCTGCCGGCTGACTCAGAAACATTCAAGGAGGTGGTTCATGAAATGCAAGCAAGAAATGACCAGGTGGTTCATGAAGTTCAAGCAAGAAATGACCAGGTGAAAAGAGCTTATGGTCCTTCCTGCATGCCATTTACCTCATACTTGGGCAAATCAGAAGCTAGAACTCAACTTCTCTAATTCCTTGGCTGGCAGTTTTCTCTCTCATCCCACAGTGCCTACCCCTCTCTTCGGTATTTTCTTTCTTTAGAGAACTGTATTCCTTTTGGAATGTGTGCAGAGATGCTAGAACATTTTTAAGGTAATCTCATGCTCTACTAGAACTAAATATTTATCGTGGTGATGATAACGTTTAGACACTTCCCACCAGCAGACCCATCCATGTGATCGTATTTGGTTTTCTTCTGAGAATGCCAGGGCTATCTTTACTTCTATGGGTAAAAATAAAGATTCTCTAAATTTTTGTAACTACATACTTTAAACTTTAAGCTGTGACTTGTCTTTCTATTACAGCTTGAGGATAAAGCAAAGCAATTGTTTTATTTTATTCTTTAGTATCAAAAGATAACTGCTCAATGTTAATGAGAATTATAGGGCCAGCTCAACTGCCGTGATAAGTTCAGAGCATAAAAGATCATATATCAGCATGACCTCACTAACCTTCTCTGTACTAGATGACAAACTGCTAGAAATAGCCTTTGGATCAGGTCATGGGCACACTAAAATACTTACCCTTCACCACAGAGCTCTATTGAACCCTATCTATCATTTACCACCTTCAATCACAGAAGCCTGATTCAATGCTGAACAGAATTTCCAACACAAAATAAAAGGAGAGACAACTTCCTTCAAATAGTTCAACTTGTGATTTTATTTAGCATCTCTCTGAAGTCTGAAACAACGTGGGGAAAGATCACAGCTAGTTACACTAGGCTTTTTGCATTTGTAGAGGGATTGAGGTATAAGGGAAAAAATAGGGTTTTAGAGTCAGTGGTTACCTCTTCCGTAAGAGGTTAATGTCGTATCATTGCTCTAACGCTAGGACGGATATATGACATTACTCTTTTCTTAACAGCAGAACTGGACCCAACTATTAAGCCTTCGTTAAGCTTTTTAAGAGAATAGTGGGATTCAACCAAGCGGTTCTAAGACTGCCAGGTTCATGTCACACATACTTGCTGCACACACTTCATCCCCATCGTCAAATAAACGTCACTGCTCCTTGTTCTGAATGTGTCCATAAGCGACTTTTCCAGTCTATTTGGAAAATCAGGATTTCAAATAAATTATCCTCAGGGAAATAAATACACTCTTTAACCACCCTAGTGTTCGTGTGTTATTTTCATACATCTTTTGTGCAAGGGAGAAATATTTGGGAAAGCATAAAAATTAAAATGTACCTTCATATACGTGGTTGAACTTCATAGTTTGTCAATGGGTAATAATTGAGATTTCATATTATATATAGCATTTATGCGTTTGACTTTGGGACAGGCACTGTGGCTAATTGCAGAAACAATACTGAACCATGTCAACAATGTCCTTGCATTTATAAAGCTTACAAGGATAATAGCAAAGATGATTTGCTGAATGAATACATGGCCTTTGCCTTCATATAACCTTTTCAATTGAAGCATAGGTGACATATAATATGTCAGTTTTAGGTATACGATATTGTATATAGTGATTCAACAATCATATACATCATGAAATGCTGACCACAGTAAGTCTAGTTACCATCTGTCACCATACAATGTCATTATAATATTATTGACTGTATTTCCTATGCTGAGCTTTTCATCACATCACTTATTTGCTTTGTAACTGAAAGTTTGTACCTCTTAATCCCCTTCACCTACTTCTCCTCTCCCCTCCATCAGCAACCCCCGTCCACTGGCAACCACTAGTTTGTTTTCTTTATTTATGAATCTGTTTCTATTTTTTTTTGTTGTTTTTGTTGTTTGTGTGTTCATTTTAACACACAAAAAAAAGGCTATATTTGTCTATGGCTGAGTCTAAGTTACAGCAAAAAAAAACTGGTCGATAGAATTTTTTTAAAAAACAACAACCTGTTGTACTTTTAACTTCTGCTTTTCCTTTAAAGCTTTTTGCCATCTCCTTAATAATATTTACCATTCTTTTATATATTATTCTATGATTAATTTAGTCAAAAAGAAGAAAAATCAAAGTATGAATATTGTACCAATCAGAAAAACTCATGTATAATAACAAAATGATCTTATTACCTGGACATAGTCAGATTTTAAAGGATTTAAAGTTTTCTAAGTGTGAATATATGTGACTTCATATAATGCCAAAGATATAATGAAGTCTCACAGCATTCCAGCTTTTGCGCCCCATTCTTTGAGACATCACTTTATTATGGAGTCCCATTGGGTCTTCGAGAGCTAAGCCTTTGCATGGTCTCATTGGATTTTCAATAGCTAAGCCTTTGTTGAAAAGCCATTAAGAGTTTTTGTCATTACCCTCAAATAAACATCAGTAACCTTCTTTTCCGTAAGTCACAAATAGGAATGATTATTCCGGGGCTCATGACTAATACTTAAGAATAGCAGTACGATGAATGAAGTAAATATGGATTTGTTGTTAGGTGTGGAGGAAAGGAAAGCCCCAGTAAGGCAAGCAGTTTTCCTGACTACATTGAAAACCCACCAACGAATCAAACTATTGATAGAGAATCTAGTCCATACTTGGTTCTATAGTGATTTAAAGAACTGTAAATTGATTCTACCATCAAGATTATTCTGTTCTTTTTTTTTTTTAATGCTTATTTATTTTCGACAGAGAGAGCATGAGCAGGGAGGGGCAGAGAGAGAGAGGGAGGCACAGAATCTGAAGCAGGCTCGAGGCTCTAAACTGTCAGCATAGAGCCCGACACGGGACTCGAACTCACGGGCTGTGAGATCATGACCCGAGCCGAAGTCGGACGCTCAACCGACTGAGCCACCCAGGTGCCCCTAGATTATATTCTGTTCTAATCTGAGAAGCCAAATCAATGCATGAGCAACAAAAACAGAGACAGCCCAGTACTTACCACTGCAATGGCAGAACAAAAATTAAAATGCAGATGCTCTTAGTTAGGTATAAGCTTTCATTTGAAATCCTTGACAATAATCCTGTCACAGAATCAACATAGAAACAAGACGTCAATGAGTGCTGCAGCTGCCCAGCCTGATGTCTAATGATGCCAACTTTGGCCAGAACTGGCAGGAGTTACAGGAATGCTCTGTTCGTACAACTTCTAAGGACAAGAAAATGATCACATGACAAAGACTTTGACCTGCCCAAATTTTGCTTCAACGAAGTTAACTCTGGAGTGGAATTTAGTACATAAGAGTCATAAACATTCATTGAAAGAATATGTGCCATGCATACATTCTGATGCGAGCACACAGACAATAAATGAATAAAAGAAAGAAAGAATGAATGAATGAATGAATGAATGAATAGGAGTTTGGGTACTGATATACGCTATGAAGAGTTTTCTTATGTATGATGCGACAGAACAACTTCAGGTTTGTTTGGATAGGGCCAATGAAGCCCTCCTGAACAGGGTGACCTTTGAATCAAGACATCAGTGAGGAGAAGGCAGCCTCCAATGAAGTGGAGGAAGATTATTCCAAGCAGAAGAAACAGCAAATGCAAGAGCCCTGAGGTGGAAATAAGCTTGTTTTCGTTGAGGGACAGAAGAAAGAATGTCAGCATGACTGCAATAAGTGAAGAGAAGAGTTGTAAAAAATGAGATGGGAAAGTCCACAGGTTTCTGATTACCCAGATTTTTGTAGCCCACGGTAGGGTCTGGGTTTTTTTTATTGGGTGCAGTGAAGAGACTTTTGAGGATGATAAGTGGGGAAATAGTCCAATGTAGTCTTTAGAAAAATCACTAAGTCTATAGAGTGGGAAGCAAAGACAGGGAGGTTAGTGCATCTGTCCAGGCGAGGGGTGGAGGGGAACTAGAGTAGGCCCCCTCAGTAGGGATGTGAGAAGTCATGGGGCTCGGGGCATACAGAAATTACTTACACATCGGGATGTGGTGTGTGAGGGGGAAAGTGGAATTAAGACTTCTACATGTTTTGCCTGAGTTATTGAGTGTTACTACCGGTAGGGAGCCCCCTGAGACGTTAAGAAGGTTGGAATCCAGGACTCAGTAGAAGAGACTGGCTTTCGATTGCCTTGTGGACACTCTACTTCATCCCCTATAACATGTGGAAGACAGAACATATATGTAGCCATGGAAGCAGATTAAGGAAATGGTGGGAAGATGCTCTGTTTCTCAACTATTTATAATGATTTTTTCTGTGAAGAAACAAGCACAAACGGGGCGTAAGTTGAGGAAAGACAGTGTTGGAGGCGTGATGACAGAAAAGGTGTGAGGTAATCATCTTGGAGAGAAAGTGAATTTATAGAAAAGTGTGATCAGATTGTCTGGAAATGTCGAGAGGTCCTTTTTGATATGTAGTCGTATTTGCAGTGAGGCCAGTTAGCATGGTTGTGTAATTTTTCCAACGATCAGCTCTCTGTGGGTGCCGGCAGATTGTAAGTAGATAGTGGGATTTAACCATGGGTATTGGTTTGCTATTGCTGCTAAAACATACCACAAACTTAATGGCTTTAAACAACACCTAGTTGCCAGAGGTCAGAATTCAAAAATGAGCCTCACTGGGCTAAGTTCAAAATGTCAGTAGGGCTGCGTTTCGTCTGGAGACCCTAGGGAAAAATCCATCTCTTTGCCTTTCCGGCTTCCCAAGTGCATTTCCGGTCTCATGGCTCCCTTCCGTCTTCAAAGCCAGCGATAAGTGGCTGAGTCCTTCTCATGCTCCCAGCCCTCTACTTCTCCTTCTTCTGCCTCCAGTGTGATTACCTGGGCCCCACTCAGATAATGCAAGATAATCTTTCCATCTCAAGGCTCACTAATTAGCAACATTAATCATGTCTGCAACTTTAGTTCCCCTTTGCCATATGTTTAGCATATTCACACTTTCAGGGATTACACTGTGGACATCTTTGTGGAACCATTGTTCTGCCTAACACTGTCTGTCTGCTCTGCCATAACAAAATAGCATAAACTAGGTGTCTTAAACAATAGCAATTTATTTTCTTATAATTCTGGAAGCTGGAAGTCTGAGATCAGGGTGTCAGCATGGTCAATTTCTGGTGAAAACTCTCTTTCTAGCTTCTCTTGTCTCTTTCTAGACAGCTGCCTTCTTGCTATATCCTTATGTGGTGGGGATTGGGGGTAGTGCTCTCTCTGTGTCTGTTCTTATAAGGACACTAATTGAATGGGATCAGGGCTCCACCCTTGTGCCCTCATTTAACTGTGGTTACCTCCTTATAAGCTCCATCTCCAAATACAGTTGCACTGGAGGTTAATGTTTCAACCAAATTAGGAGGGGACACAATTCAGTCCATAGCATACACAGTGGTTGGGGTTTTGCCAGCCAATAGGTGATATATGACGAAGAGAAGGAAAGAGAGTGAGAAATTTAAGAGTGTTTTCAAGGAGTGGTTATACAGCTGAACCATCAAATCCAAGCTATAAGTGGAGAGTAGTGGGGGTTTCAAAAGGATGTTTAGAAGGGGACAAACTAGTAATATCCAGATATGGTGGATCTCAATGAGATCAGGAAATTTCTGGAGAAGAGTACTGGAATCAGTAAGCTGGAAGAACAGAAAGTGATGGTCAGAGGGCAACAGATTTAAAAATGGGGTTTCAGAGACTTACGGTTATTGGAAATGGCAAAGTTTATGAGTTTTGAAACTGAAGGACCCAAACAAACTAATCACGAGTCATTTTCCTCTCAGTAAGTCAAGTACCTAGTACGGACCCAAGGAGACAGTAAGGTTCCAGGGTGTTTATTTTTAAAAGGAATAAGTGCCATTTATCCATTTTGAAAAGTAAACCTCGTTTCACATCCTGTCCCTGGCCTCTGGACCTGTCAGGAGAAGGCCCCTCTTCCAGCCTCAGCTGGGAGGGGGCAGGGTGAGCCATGCCTACGGAGAGGGATTTGTCACCCAGGGAAGCAGAGACCAGAAGAGCGGTGCTCTGTGTGAGAAGGAGAGCCATTCTATTCGGGGACTAGTAAATGGCTCAGAAAATGACGTGTAACTGCTTCCACTAAAGGGTGGCAGAGTTATTCAGGATGCCTTCTGTGGTACCTAGGGAACATTTTGTGTCTAAATTGCTAAGGATGTTTCTATTTTGAACTTCAAACTGTTTCATGCTTTATTTTGCAATACAAATATGGGTCATCTCATTGCAGTGTTCATTGAAAGATTTCTCTCTCGTGTACTATGCCCAGAAAGCACTGAATTAGTTCTGCTCTACTGAAACCAGTACAAGATTGTCTGTGGAGTGCATGGTTTCCGTGTCACATTATTAAAATATCATTAATTTCCTCCAGGTCTATGCATATACTTTTTCCCAGGCAGTACAAAATGACAGTTTGCTGAATACGAGAGGCCAGATCTGTATGTTCTCTATAATTTGGAGGTGAATATGAGTTGGAGGAAAAAGCTACTGAATAAAATTAGAGAATAAATGGAACGGCACATTATGTGTTCCGAGGTCAATACTTAATTAAGTGTAATGATTACAACAATTTTATTAGAAAATAAGGATTTGCCTTATGCCTTTTGCAGAGGATTTAGAAACAAATGGCTGTTTTCACTAGAAACTACATCTTTTGAATGTTACTAAAATAACAAATGCCACTACATTATGGAATATGCAAATACAAGTTGCAGTGTTAAAAAAATTCATCTGATTATTTCTCTGACACCTCTAATAGCCTCACATGTCTCATCCCACATCACGCATTCGTCCACACGCTCACATCCATCCTACCTTCTTTCAACTTTTTAATTTTCTGAACATCTCGCGAAGCCCAGCTTTCCCACAGAGACTTCTTTGACTGTTAAGACCCACACATGACTCCTCCCAGACTTGCTTTTGGCCTGGGGTGAGTACGCCTGTTCTCCAGTCAAATGGTCTCTGTTGACCAGTTTTAGCATTTAACAACGTAACGTCTGTGAAGACAAATCAAACCATCCCAGCCCCAGGCACCGTGTCAAGCTCAAAAGCATGTTTTATTTTTTGATTTAGATTGCACAACTCAACTCCCCACTGCACCGCAGCCCCTGCCCTCCCCGCCCCCCCCCCCCCCCCCCCCCCCCCCAGCTCCCCCCCCACCTCCCCCAGC
>NW_026057580.1:71926359-71948347 GCF_023721935.1 Panthera uncia | reverse complement strand
CCCCCCCCCCCCCCCCCCCCCCCCCCCCCCCCCCCCCCCCCCGCCCCAGAGCCACTAACTTGAGATTCATTCCGTGATGGCTGTGGTTATAGTGGCAGGGAAATAAAACAAGGTAAAGACTCTGGGCCACAGTTGTCTATTTCAAACAATTTTAAGTGCTTTTAGACAGGATAAGGTAAGGTAGACTAAGGAGAAAACAACCCAGCTCCTCAGAAAGCAGCCATCTCGCAAGAGGCCATCCAAAAAGCCAAATATTCTGTATGTAGGTGGTATAAATGTAAATGCCATCACTCATCATTTCTGAGTCCCTGCCTTTAAGAAGCTTACAATAATCCCAGTTTGAGGAATGGCATGTCAAGAGAGAGATGTCTGCTAATGCTTTCTACAGTTTCTACTAAAACGTAAGGTCCAGCACAGCAAAGACTGTATTTGTATTGTTCATTGTGTTAGCCCTGACAATGAACACAATACCTGCATATAGTAGTCACTAAATAAAATTAAATTAATGCAAAATTGCTTTTTACCATACAGGAGACAGGGAGTGAGGGGAAGGGCAGCAGTACGTTCTAAGACTGTATGTAACTCAGTGTGTTGTCTAAATCTCTGAATGAGCAACAACCGTGGACACTGTCCTCCAAGAGAGGGTGGGGCTTCATGGGTCCAGGGATATCCATTCCAGCCAGGAAGCGAGACCTGGCTCAGGAGGGATTGGGGGCAGAGGCTGTGCTCATGAGAACCAAATCTCAGTTAAGGCTGGCCCTGAAGTTTTGCAGAGGAGACTTATTTAATCCCTGGCCCCACTGGACAGGCAAGTGGAGGTGAGTTTCCTCAGTCCAAGTTGGCTCCTGAACTCAAGTCAGAGGTAAAGCCTGCAGAGAATTTCACTCCGAGTGAAGCAAGGGGCCCTTAATAAAAAACAAATATGTCTCCTGGTTAAAAAAAAAGTAATAGCTTAAAAAAAAAAAAAAGCCAAAACAAAAAAAACCATACATACATATAAACACCTTCCACCTAAACTTCTAACAGATGCAAAGGTTCTTTTGGGAGAGAAATAGAGAAATGCTGTATACATTTTCTGTAATAGCTTTATTGATGTCTCATCAACATACAAAGAACTGCACATAGTTTAATGTACAGTTTGATTAGTTTTGACGTATGTTTGTAGCTGTGAAACCATCACCACAATCAAGAAAATGAACGTATCTATCACCTCCCCCCAAAAAAATTTCCTCATGCTTCTTTACAACCCCTTTGTGCCCTTATTGATTTAACTCTCAGCTCCAAATGCGTCTCTTTTGCCTGCTCCATGAAAAGGAACCTGGGCCGTTTTCGTAGCTGGCACCGCGTTTAGCTTTGTCAGTAGAGGGTGCTGGCAAGCTATCACAGGAGGAAAGGGGAGGGTTGCTCCTGGATTCCAGTCTACGCACCAGGCTGGGCTCCTGCAGTGCCCGGCAGCCAGCTTCACCGGGTGGTCAGAAGCTTCCCCCAGCACTCCCGTGGGCATGTTCTTAGCTGACTGCCTCCAGTAAGACACATTGCCCGTGGACAGCTCCCCAGGCACCCCAGGAGATCGATCTCAGTCAAGTTGCATCGGGCCACACCACAGCAGCTCTCTTTTTATCCAGGGAGCCAGCTGTATCTCAACGTTAGGAGGAGGGGAGGTGGCAGTGGGGCTGTCCCCAGATACTCGATCTTAGCCATACAGGGTGGTAATTGCTCCTTGTATCTGCTATTCCTGTAGGGTTCTCTTTACCTCTTACAAGCCATCTCTGGTCACTCCAGTCTCCTGGTATGCTTAATAATGTGGTGCGTTAAACTTTCTTTGTTTGACTTACTGTGTTATTTCCCTCTCTTGACTGAAACTGGACTATTATCTATCTATCTATCCATCCATCTATCTATTATCTATCTGCCCTCCTATACCTTTACGTATCTATATAATCTCCTAACCATCCCTTTCTGTTCCTCTGCGAGCAGACACTGATGTGCTTTCTGTCACAATAGATCAGAATTCACTTTCTAGAATTTTATATAGATGGAACCCCAAAATTTTCTGGTTTTGCCTACAAGTTTTATAACTTTAGGTCACACGTTAAGTCTATGATCTATGTTGAGTTGGTATTTGTATATGGTGCAAGGTACGGATCCAAGTTCTTTTTTGCATATAGATATCCAGTTGCGTAGCACAGCTTATTTACAAGATGATCATTTCCCCACTAAATTGCCTTTGTACCTTTGTCAAAAAGTAGTTATCCATATACATGTGGGTTTATTTCTGGACTCTCTCTGTTCCATTGATCTATATGCCCATCCTTATACCAATGCCACACTGTATTAGTTAATGTAGCTTTATAGTAAGTCTTGAAATCAGGTAGTATTAGTCCTCCAACTTCGTTCTTACTTTTTTTTTTTAATTTTTTTTTCTTAATGTTTTTATTTATTTTTGAGACAGAGAGAGACAGAGCATGAGCAGGGAAGGGGCAGAGAGAGAGGGAGACACAGAATCGGAAGCAGGCTCCAGGCTCTGAGCCATCAGCACAGAGCCCGATGCGGGGCTCGAACTCACAGACTGTGAGATCATGACCTGAGCCGAAGTCGGACGCTCAACCGACTGAGCCACCCAGGAGCCCCCGTTCTTACTTTTTAAATGTGCTTTGGTTATTTTAAGTCAATGAATTTCCATATGGACTGTAGAATCTTCTTGGCAATTTCTATCCAAAAAAAAAAAAAAAAACAACTGAGATTTTGATTGGGATTATGTTGAATTTATAAATCAACTTAAAGAGAGTTGGCAGCTTGGCAATACTGGGTTTTCCAACACATGAACAAGGTAATATATCTCCATGTATTATTGGATCTTCTTTAAATTCTCTCAGGAATTTTATAATTTTTATAAAAATTTTTTTATAAAAATGTTATAATTTTTGAGTCACATATTTGCATACATTTTATCACATTTATTTACTAAATATTCCATATTTGTGTGCTCTTATAATATTGCATTTCACATTGATCATTGCTAAGATATAGAAATACAATGGATTTTTATATATTAAACCTATATTCTGCAACCTTAGTAAATTCACTTATTCTAGTGGCATCTTTATAGATTCCGTCAGTCTCCGTAATCGTGCCGTCTGCGAATTCAGACAATTTTACCTTTGCCTTTTCAATCTGTCTTTTCTTTTCCTTCCTCTGTTTTCATGACTAAAACTTTCAAAACAGTAATGAACAGGAAGGGTGAAAACAGACATCCTTGTCTTGTTCTTGGTTTTAGGGGGAAAGCATTAAATCTTTCATCATTAAGTATGATGTTTACTGTGGGTTTTTCATAGATGAGCTTTATCGGGCTGGGAAACTTCCCTTAAATTCCTCATTGACTGAGAGTTGTCATAGGGAATGGATGTTGGATTTTGTCAAATGCTTTTATAGTATCTATTGAGGTGAACATATGTTTTTTTTCTTTTTTAATCTACTACTATGATGAGTTACATTATTTGATTTTCAGATGTTCAAAGTTTTTCATTCTTTGGATAAACCCCACTTGGTCACGATGTATTTTTTTTAATATTGCGCTATTTTTCTTCTCAAAAAGACAGTAACTGAAACTCATGAGAAGAAAAAAAAAAAAAACAGCCAGGAAAATATGGTGTTTTCTTTTTGATTCCTTACTCAATTTTAGTCAGTAATTTGGGAATTGGGGAAGACTATAATTTATGCTTGCTGCCAGTTACTTCTCAATATGATTTCGAACACAAGAATTTTTGTGCAGTTTCTGAGATGTGGTTAATGGAATTATTTTTAATATGCCATCTGCTTGTCTTCTAATTTTAGCACCAGTAACAGAAACAAAGATTTGGTAAAATACGTAACAACGTACGTAACGTAGAGAATTTGTATCTTACTTGCAACTTTTCTACAACAGAAATAATGTTTGTCACTTTTCTATGTTATTTTCTAAGAATAGATGATTGTATACTTTCTCAGAACCTTATCTTCATTTTCCACTTTTACAATGTAGGTGGCATTTCATAATCATCATGAACAAGTGAATTCTTGTATCAACTTCAACTACACTCAGGTATATGCGTCAGCCCTAAAGTAGCAAGGAATTTTTGTAAAAAGTTTTAATTTCATTCTAAATATCCTCCCATACTATTTGGGCACCACCCACTTCTGGGCACTCATTTTACCTATCGTTGTCATATATCAGGACAACATATTTTGTATTGAATAAAAGAAGTAGTTGGGGCGCCTGGGTGGCTCAGTCAGTTAAGCGGCCGACTTCAGCTCAGGTCATAATCTCGTGGTCCATGAGTTCAAGTCCCATGTCAGGCTCCGTGCTGACAGCTCAGAGCCTGGAGCCTGTTTCAGATTCTGTGTCTCCCTCTCTCTGACCCTCCCCCATTCATGCTCTGTCTCTCTCTGTCTCAAAAATAAATAAACGTTAAAAAAAAAATTTCTTTAAAAAAAGAAGTAGTTGTAGATAATGCTTAAAATGCAGATATATTATCAGGGCACTTGGGTGGCTCAGTCAGTTAAGCATTTGACTTTGGCTCAGGTCATGATCTCACAGTTCATGAATTCAAGCCCCACATCTGGCTCTTTGCTGTCAGTGTGGAGCCTGCTTTGGATCCTCTGTCTCCCTCTCTCTGTCCTTCACTTTCTCTCTCTCTCTCTCTCAAAAATAAGTAAACATTTTTATAAATGCAGATATATGTCCATTATGTGTAGTTTTGACTTTGTGCTTTTACTCCTGGAGAAACACAGACAGAACATACTACAGATGGAGAAGGATGAGTGTCTTTTATGCAAGTCTTTTTTGTTTATTCAATTCAAGAAACATTTAGAGAATGCCAACTCCACACAGGGTTCTTTTGTTAATAGTATTTCTTAATTTGTTATCCCTCTCCTAAATGATGGTATTTTATCTTTTCATTTGATAGGCCTGTTTTAACAGAGAAATGGCTACTCTTAGATTAGGCATATGATGGATGATAATGTAATTTATTTCATTCAAGTAGGGACAGTTCTTGGCTTTCTGGAAATCCCATTATCCTTAAAACTTCGCCCTATTTTCTTCTTCTTTTCATGAAATTACCTCCTTAGCTTAATTACAAGGGTAGTGTTTTCCCACAGGCATTACAATATCTAGTTACCCTAAACACCCCAAAGTCAAGAAAACTTAGAGTGTTAAGTAAAATTGATTTGTTCAATTCAGATCAAAAACAACATTACAGCTTACTGGTTAATCAATGTAAATTTTGCTAATGCCATAATGACTCAAGTCCATTTATTAAAGAATACGTGTATAACCTGTTTCATGAATCTGTGTCGTCTATGCAATGTTAATTTTATCTCACTCAGGTAGTTTGGTAAGACAAATAGGCGTATTTTCTGAAAATATTCTAGCTGTATAACATGAGATGTGTCCAGATAAGGGAGGAGACGTGTGCAGGATTGTATAGAAACATTTGTTGACATGGAAAACTGCCAGAGCTGTTTTTGAATATAAAACCGTCAGGAGTTAAAACAGCAGATTGATATATGTTCATCCTAAGGAAAACGGGGGCAACAGTGATCAGAAGAACAGAGAGTCCACACTTTTCACCCAATTTAATTCTTGAAAATTATTTCCAAGCTGACAATAATATTTCTTCAAGGAGAAAATGTCATTCTGGTTACATTTCCTGACCAAATGCATGTAAATTAAAAATATAATCAGTATTATATCACAATAGCAAAGAGGCAAGAAAGAGAAACTTTGATCAGGTGAAATAGTAAAATATGCTGCCCTTTGTATACGATGAAACAGATGGGCAACTTACCAGTTCCTCATGGATGATGACAGACCTCACAATACCAAACACTACCACTCTACTACGTAGTCACCAAAAGTCGCGTGCCAGCTAATGCAATACTTCAATTAAAATTTTACTAAAATTTCTTTGACTTAGAATTTGGGAAGACTTTTGAGGCATCATGTGGCTTTTTCAACTCTCCTAAACGTCCCCATAGACATTTGAGTGGCTGCCTTCTTTTCCCTAATGTGTTTTTCCCTCCGTAAGCCAAACTCTTCATTCACAATTATTCCGTTGACTTAAAATCGCCTCAACATAATGTAGCCACTGTTGACAGCTAGGAGAGTGGTTCCCACTTCTCTGGAAGGCCATAAAAAAAATCCAGCAGGTCTGAAGCACAAACTTTTTATACTTTTTCTATGGAGGTTTTTGGGGCTTTGCGAGTTCTCTTAGGGACTGAGAAGGTGAGAGGTATCCCAGAGCTTAAGTACTGGCTCCAAAATCTGTCAGAGTTTTAAGTGAATGGAAAAGGGGTGCCAAAAGCTGAGGTTTTAGTTAGGCCTGAATGAAGGAGGGGGATATTCAAAGTCACAAAAATGTCTTGTGATGTACCCTTAATCCTTGGGTAATCTGGACAAAGGTATTGTCCTTTTCCATTGCATCGGTCCCACATCCTAGTTCTTCAAAACTTTCTAAGGAAGCATAAATTAGTCAGGCCAGCCTTTGGGAGAGATCTATTAACTTCTCAAGACCACCACCTGCATAGTTCATGCCTAAGAGAGAGCTGAACAAAACCAAGCAAAGCAGTGGGATAAAATCACCTCTAAGTGGTGCCAAGAGTGGCTTTTGTTGAGAGGACGTGAAGTGTAGAATTCTGCAGGGTCTGAGAGAGTCTAGGGAACTAGGACCAATCCTGGAAAAAACCCAAACTGAATATATTCGAGAAAATGCAAAGAGTAAAATGGCTGCAGGGAACGTGGACTCAACCGACCCAGCACTACAGAGTTAAACACTTAACTGATGCTCAGAAAAGGAGACGATGGGCGTGAACTTGTAGCTCGAAAGACGTAACTTCAACCTGTAATTAGTCTACAGAGGTAAAAGGCAAGTCTATCTGTCTAGAAATCTGAATGCACGTAGTCTTTTAGCTGTTAGTATTTTCTCCAAATACCCACATAGACGAGGTATCAGAGGAACTGGGTGCAATTCCAAAGCTTTGTCCCTTGCTTAGCATAGGATTTTTAGAACTTCTAAAAATCTCTGTGGCTTAAGCATTTTTAAAATGCAAGTCAAATGCTTCTCTCCTGTGGATCTCAGGATTATTCTAAATATCAAAAAGGATATAATATGTAGGAGGGCTTGGGAAATTAGAGCACTAGGTAAGAGGCTAAGAATATAGTCAACCAACCAGTAATGAGCTGCCAACTGTTTTCTGAAGCCAGTTCGGTACTGTGGAATTACAGTTCTCCAACACGGACACCATTTGCAGTCTGTTTTCATCCTCCTACCACCTATCCTGTTATTTACCTGACATTATTTCCGTAAATCAGATCACTTTTCTGTTTCTTTTGTGCTTACTTAAGTCTCACCCTAAAAGCAATTTTCATAAAGTCAGAGGTTGGTGTGCTTCTTATATAATTGCAATACGTATTAAAATAAATGCATACTTACTAAAAAAAAAAAAAAAAAAAAAGTAAAGTTCTCTATATTATGCTTTAATAAACATTGCTAGAGAAAAAGGCCTTAAAATTCAGGCCAGAGGCTGAGAGTGTGCAAAGTAAAAAATGGAAGCTATCAAAGGTTTTGGCGATTGTTATTTGATCCTTTTTCAAATATAATCACTCTACTCCTAAAAAGTGCAGTATTGATTTTTAACTTGTCGTGAGTTGGAATTTTATTTTGAACTGTCTTTACAATAACTAAGTCATCTGGAAATGTCGACTTCCAAGAAAAACTTTTATTTGGGGCTTTAAAATTCTGTCTTGGTCCAGCAACTTCTGTTCACCAGAAGGGCACCCTGTCACATTCTGCCGTTCAGAAGGGTGGGCTTTTCTGAAATGCATGCTTGCAAAGCCAGATTTTAAACTTCTTCACGTGGGCCTAGCTGTACTTCAGCGTGCTGGCATTGTGATGTAATTTTAATGACCGAATTTGAAATAGGGTTATATCGTGTGACGGTTTGGCGTAAGCATTCAATCCAATAAAATGAAAGGGGAAACAAAGACCGTGTAAATCCATTCAGGCCAGAGTGCCTAACTCCTCTTCCTTCTTAGGGTATAATTACTGCCATCAAAGTTTATTACCACCGTTCAAGTTACCCAGGTCTGCACCCTCCTCCATCACTCAAAGGTCCTTCCTGGGTACCTAAGGCCTACAGGGCCCATCCCCACCGTATCCAAAATGTCTGGAATACCAGTCATCATGCTCCGTGGGGTAGGGGAGAGGAGAATGAGCAGCGGGTCCTCAAGAGCTCCAGATCTCCCATTTCAGCGCCAAATGTAGAGATTCCAGAACCAGTTGATGTGCCAAGAATGCCTGATGTCCTGCGATATAATGGGTTATGTGCAACCATTTCTATGCTGGGAGTTCAATAATAGATACCAGGATGGTTAGGCAACCAAGGAAATGCTACAGTAAATACACACAGTCTTTTCTACTGAAGGTATTTTTGGAGCCTTTGATCTGCCATTAGTCACTGTAAATCACCAAGATGGGGACTCCATATGCATCATCCCTCAAACTGATTTTGCCACACAGTTCTTTTATAAGGAGTGTCTGAGGAGACTAGTGTCCCGAGGGAGCACTGCTCTAAAAAGTTATCGTTGCTCTTTGGGGTAATACAAAAATAATGCAATGTAATTTAGGCGGTTACCTTTTCGTATCTTCTTAAAAGCCGTTACTTTTGTGCTTTGGAATTGAGCTAGATAAGTATATTGTAAACCTTTGTGAGTCTCTGCTTATTCAGCCCAATAACCTCTTTCTTTGTGGCCTCTGAATAATGTAAGAATTTGATTCATTATTTAGAAATCTGAGGTAGCTGCAGTAATGAAGTAGATATTACATTTAATCGAGACCGCCAGACTGCAGAGACTGCTAATCTCACGTGGCAGCAAAACTCGCTGAATTTTCATGCCGGCTTAAAAAAAAAAGAGAGAGAGAAGATTCACGTCCAAAAGTTAGGGAAAACACTTTGCCAATCGCTAACGACCCTGGATGCGACTTTTAGTTTATGGAAAGGCGCAGATTAATTGTTTTCAATCCAAACGCCAAGACTCTTAGCTAGCACTTTAATTTTAAACAAATCTCATTCTCCATCTGGTCTCCAAGACCCTACCTACAAGTGATAAGGCCCGTAATGACTGTCTGGCATGATGTCAACTTTAGCTGCCATATACTGTATATGTTTTGGAACTAAATATTTCTCCTTCCACTTGACTCTTGACCCCCTTAGAACAACTGTCGCCTCCTTCAAACACTTTCACTAAGTACAAAGTCAATTGGCTGTAAGTGGTGATGAAGAAAATGTCATGTGATTAATGCTACAGTTTAGGCTGTTGTGATTAGTCACGGGAAAAACAGTTAAACTTCCTCCCCAAGAAACATGGGATGTTAACGGCAAATGGCCTGCCTAAAGCCCAATAGGAAGAAATAGTTGGGCAGTGTTAAAAGCTGCCTATTGATTTGTGCCCCGACTGAAAGCCATGCGCTGATGTAAATGAAAATGTGTCAAGAGTTGATATCGATTTTTTTTTTTTTTTTTAAATCAGACCATCTCTGGGGAAATACTGCTAGCCATACTACTGCTCTTGTGTCTGAGTGAAATAAGGTTCCTTTCCACAAGACTACACATGTCCAGACATCAAATTTTCCTCTTTAACTGAGGTAGGGTAGGATGCCAGTCCACCGTCTGCAATCTCTGCTTGGAAAAAAATAGCGCAGAGTCCCTATATCCAGCAATAAAATAAGAAAGAGAGTATACAGTTTAAGAGGGATGTGTGTGTGGCAAAATTGGGGGAATCCATGCACCTGGACCTACCAGTTGGCCTGTTTGTATGCGGCTCGTACCACACAGACATGCTTAAGCTAGGAAGTTTTACCCCATGTGTCCCAAAAGAAATCATTTCAGAAGCGTATGTTTATTTTTAGAAAATTCTATTCAAAGATAACCATAATATAGGGTAGGAACTGAAATCTGTGGGGAAACAGAAACATGAAGTTCAGGGCTTTCTTCTCCTCCAGCCTATAGGAAAACTAACCACATTTCCCCCGTGTAGGAATAACTTCCTGAGCTGTGCTTTATTCATAGACCACACTGCTTGTAAATATTGATGAACAATATAAGAAAAGGCCAAGAGTCATAATCATCATGCAGCTTTGGGTCAGATCTGTGGGGGTTTCAGCTGCCTTTGCTAAGGCTGCACTTCAGGATTCAGCTGGGGTAAGGCATGGACTCTAATATTGGGCAATTAAAATGGAAAATTAGTATGGAAGAGGAGAGAGGTCATCGTCTGCCAATATATGTGGATTATTTGGAATCCACTATTGGGATTAGAGAAAACCCTAATAAACTGATAAGGGAAAGGCCATTCCCTCCATGGTAGCTTAAAGAGCTAAATCCATTTAGTTTGATTCACTTAGGCACGGACATGTGATTAAAAACTCCACATTGCAGATTGCTTAACTTTTGTTGATTGCTCAGTGACCTTTGAAATATTCTAGATTTTGTGATCTATACACTTTGCCTTTGAGAATAAAGGAAAAACGATCATCTGAAATAGACCTTAAGAGAGTGGGACTTACTAGGATGAGATCATTCTGTACTGAACGTCCTTAAATATGCATTAAAATTTAGGCATATGTAGCAGAAATCTTCAGAAGACAATTACTTTGCTAATAAGAAATGATCAAAGTAGATGGGACTTTTCTATTTAGGACCACTGTCCTAAAACAGTTAAAATTGATCTACAGCTCTTAAAACAGGTGTGGCTTCCTAGACCTATAGTCTGATTAACAAACTGAGGCTTTGGGCTGATCCTCCAGAGTTTCCCCAAAGAGGCTAAAAGAGCAGTCCTTCCTGTAGCTGGGAAAAAGCAGTGCAGACCCAGAGATCTTTGCCTGTGGTGGTTCTAGATCAGCTCATGACTGTTCTGCCCCCCCCCCCCCCCCCCCCGCCATTCCTTGGCATAACTTTGGATATATGTTTATTAAGTATCTCCGGCAGCATAGTAAGCTCAAAAAAGACAGAGATCATGCATTATAGTTGGTTGTATTACCAGCAGTGCATAACTTCATAACTGCTCAAGGAAAAAATCTACAAATATACACACATACATACATACATATACAGACACATATGTGTATATCTGCATATCTTTATTTAGATATGTGTATATTTAACTGCAGGAAGAGCTAGCCATCCCTATGATGTCAAATTACCTAGCCACTAGTTATGCAGAAATAAAAAAGCTATATACATACCAATGACCTTACACAGTTATTCATTCTCGGATGAGCTCACATCAACTCAGAAAATGTTATTCAGAATGAAAAGTGTGTTTCCTTTCTTGTGGCTTATACAGCTGCTTAATATACACGTTCACCAAGTAATTCCTAGTTGCCTTTCTCTCATGCTTAGGCATATAAATATCATTTTCAAATATATATACTTGAGACAGTGAGGTAAAATGATTTGAGAGTGGCTGTAAAGTCTGGAAACATAGATAATATTTATTATCTACATGTGATATAATATCAGTAAATCATTTATTTTATGTTTGTCTGCTTCCAGATTTAGTGGCCACCCAATATTTTCAAATAGGTTGCCTAAAAGTATGCATTTAACAAACTGATCTTTTTTAAAAAATTGTTTTCAGTGTTTTTGTTTTTGTTTTTGTTTTTGTTTTTGAGAGAGAGACAGAGACAGAGTGTGAGCAGGGAAGGGGAAGAGAGAGAGGGAGACACAGAATCCAAAGCAGGCTCCAGGCTCTGAGCTGCCCAACACGGGGCTCAAACTCACAAACCATGAGATCATGACCTCAGCCAAAGTCAGACGCTTAACCAACTGAGCCACCTAGGTGCCCCATAAACTAATTGATCTTCTGATTTTTGACTTCAGTTACTAAATTGAAGGTTTTTGTTTGGTTGATTTTTAAGTTTCGTGAAAAAAAATTTAACAAAAGATTGCCACAGCCAAAAACTTCCAGGTTAAACAAATATCATAACTTTACTACCTTGAATGTTCTTCACTTGGAAAAGAATCAGAGTTGGAAAGCATATGCTGATATTTGATTCCTATCCTTTCCTTTCAGAGTCTGTCTTTGCTTTTTCAAGTCTTAGTGAAGGAGGCAGACAAGTAAATGTTTATACAGAAGTCATGCATTTGTTTTTGTCTGTAGAGAAGAAATAGCAAACAATACACACATATAAACCTAAAAATAATAATGAATTCTTTGCCAGCCCACAAAATTTTGTCACTGCTCTTTTTTTGGCCCACTGGGGATAGAGTTAGTTTAAAAATCTGAATTTAAATTTTTAGTGGGGAATTAAAAATCTGAGGTGGGAAACACAAAAGAATGAGAATGTATGTTGTACTCTGATAAAAAGAAACCAAATAAGGAAGGAAAACTAGGGACATTCACCACCACCACCACCACCCCCTCATCCCCCTCATCTACCTCCCCCAAAGTATTTCTGACTCCTTCAATTCGAAGGGTACATACGTTCCAAAGCACAAAATAGACTCCAAATATAGTTCTATGTGGCATTTTCAGATATTCATGCCACACCATTTGACAATAGAAACAAACAATATGTAATGCAGTACTCGTAATTTGAACACATTTGAAAGTCTGTGGACACAAACATGAATCACAATATACTCCATGAAGGATGCTAACTATACAATATTTCCTTTCCTAGTAGTAATACTTTGTGTCATAAATATGATTTAATATTACTGGGGGAAAGTTTTACGTGAGTTTTGCATTTTACATGCCTTAGAACAGTAAATCAAGTATATCCTAATAATTGTCTTAAGTACGTCTACATAGAGAGGATCAAGGCTTTCATAGATTCATTTAACTGGTAATATAGTAGTATACTTAATTTAAAATTTTTATTCTGCATATTTGGTTAAATAGAGTTCAACAATCTAATACCCAGTTACATATATATTTATATCTACAGACAGATATTTATTTCATATCAGTGAATACTGATCTATTCATACGGTAGACTAATTCAGGTGATAAAAATTTTAATCTTTTTACTCTGTATTACTCAGAAAAGTAATCAGGAAGCTAGATGAAGTTCTTCTTCCCCCCTCTTATTACACCAAAGAAATTGAGTTCGGCGAAGCACATTATGCCTTTCTCTATCAGGTGCATGTTTACATTCGCGTTGCTAAATTATTTACCATAAATACATTTTTAACGCTAGCAAACCTTAAAATCATAAAGTTCCATTTTCAGGCTTTATACAAACATGCAAATGTTAATGTTACTAAGGAATATACTTTAAATTACGGAGCATTTTTATTCATTATTCTATTGCCCCTGATGGGATAGTCAGGTCTCCCAGCAAGTTTGGAATATTAGGGGTCCCCCTAGTGGCACCTGTATTCCTAGTAAATTTCCAAACTAAAGAATAAAAGTTAGTTCTTTTCTTGACTACTTGGACCAGTTCTGGTAGCTACACATATTTTGCTGACTTTTTTTTCCCAGTTTTGAAACCCAAGTGGATTACTTCTTACGTCCTACATATGTTGTGTACATTTCTGGCGTCAAAAATGTAATCATAATAATTCTCATCTCCAGTTATTCAAATGCGCAACTGCTAAAATCTTTTCTCATTTCTTCTCATCTTGTAACCTTTCCAGTCATCTCGGAAGCCATTTAGAGATTCAAGATGAAAAACATTTTCATAGAGAAATAAAATTCCTATACTAAATGATAAAAACACACACATACCCCCAAATAGATGTATGTTCTAATATTATGGTAGTACAGAGCTGTATCTTCATAATACTTTCATCTAGCCAAAGAAAAAGATATACAAAATGACACCTAGATTGAATTATCATCGGGACAGCCACATAACATGTTTAGAGCTTTCTGATATTACTATTAATTATGGTGAAGTCTTGGTGATGGGCTGAAGGGTGGCATGCCCTTGGATCAAAAGATGCCTTTCCTACCAGATCCCCACAGAGCCTGTAGCCTAGCCTAGCCTGATCCTTCTTGATAGGCAAGCGAAGGCTTCCTGGGGGTTATATTTCCACAGAATCTTAAAGGATAAGGTGAAATTACCCTCAGAATTATAGAGAGCCTTCCTCACAGTGAGGACAACTTCAACAGGAATATAAGATGAAAATAGAATGCACTTGCCCTGGAAATTGTACTATAAATGATCAATATCCTTGAAACACAGAGTGAGAAGTGGGATCATAGGGGGCATTCCAGAGATGGAGCACGGCCAACCGGATTATGAAAGGGTTTGTGGGCTACACTAAAAAGTTGGAATTTATCCTGAACACAGTGGAAAGTGTTGTGAGATTGTCAGATTTGTTTTAGGAAAGGAGTCTAGGAACATAGCAGAGGATAAATTTGAGGAGGAGTAAGATCTAAGTCAGAATGAATATTTGGTCCAGGCAGGAAATGATGAGAGCTGGTACTGTAAGTTGTAAAAGTGCTTCTGCAATAACGTGAGGTCATTTTCTGGGCCACTGATGCCCCAGGCAACAGTGGAATTAACTGGGATCTGAGCTAAGGCCCTGGCACCTCTCTGCCTCAGCTCGGCACCCCATCAGGTCTGTCTTTGGTTACTCACCCCTTGACCTTGGCAATACTTACCACTGCCTGCTGTTCTCTCTCTGAGAATGAGCCCAAGTGAGCATCTCATAGCCTTCAGCCCTAAGACAGACATGGGTTGTATAGTTGACATTGTACAACTTTGGAGAGTGTGAAGCATGGAAAAGAGCTGAGGAAGAGGTGGGACCACAGATTGTGCATCATGGCTAAATGTGACATGTTGGGCATACAAGAGGAAAAGTAGTCCAGAATGACTCCTCAGCCTCCGGCAGGGTGACTGGGAAGATGGAAGTTCTAATCACTGGTTTGTAGAGCCAGGAAGGGACAAGGAGCACAAGTGAACTCTATCGGTCTAATCGGCTATGTAACAAATTGCCACAAATTTAGCAGCTCAAAACAACACACATGTATTGTCTCATCTTTCCTTTGGGTCAGGAGCCTGAGCACAGCTTGGCTGAGCTCTCTGCCTCCAGGTCTCCCAAGGCTGCAGTCAAGGTGCCAGCGAGAGCTTGCCTCTCCACTGGAGACTCATCTAGGAAAGTGTGTGCTTCCTTGCCAGTGTGGTTGTTGCCAGCATGCAGTTTCTTGCAGCCGAGGGTTCGTGGAAGATTCCTCCTTCAAAGCCGGCAGAAGAGACTTAGAGCAAGTCTGATAGCAAGACAGTCTTACATAATGTAACAAAATCACACGAATGATATCCCATCCTCTTTGCTATATTCTTGTGATTAGAAGCAAGTCCTTGGTCCCACCCGTACTCAAGTGGAAGGGACTATACAATGGCATGAACATCAGGCACCAAAGACCTTGGGAGCCACCCCAATAAGTCCATCACATGAGCCCTTTTATAAAGTTTAAAAATGGGAAATTTCTGGGTCTCTTTACTTCCAGCTGTCCACTCAAGGAAATTCCATTATATTTGAACTTTGGCCATGAATACAGTGGCTTCGGATTATGAGAATAAGCATATGTGTCCTGAAAGTATGTGCAATAGAAAGGGGGGCGGGGGGAAGGTATAACTCCATTCTTTCTGATCTTTAGCACCCATTCAGAAGGTGCTATATTATATATCTATAAAAACTTGGTCTTCATATGCCTCTGAAAAACCTCAGGTCATGGTTTGGAAAATCTAAATGAGCAAAATCCAAGAACACTTCTTGCTAAATGACATTAAATAAGGTTGATAGTGGCTTCCTGTCCATGCTGAAGTTTGACTGACATGAATATTTAGGGAAGCATTAGAACTGACTTTAAATCCTTTTGGGGGGCACCTCTTCTTGAACTTCTCAAAAAACCAAGATTTTTTGAAAACTAGAGACAATCCTAAAATGCCTTATATTATATCCAGTCTTTTTCCAGTTTCTAATTACCTTTTCTTCAAAATACCTGTTCTACTCACCCCTTTTTCTCCATTCACACCCCTCCCTGGGAGGGAGTCATTACTGCATCATGTCTGGATAAATCAGCATCAGCCTCCTTTCTGGTGTCCTTACTCGAATATTTCCTCCCCTCTCAGTCAGTACTTTCCAGACTGGATCCTTCTTCTGTATAAACAACTTGTAATAAGAAGTTTTTTTCAATCATTTGTGCTGCTGCTCTGTTTCCTACACTAGCACCTATGTACACTCCTATCTGGCTTTTAAAAGATCTGTCATCTAATATGCCTTCCATTCAATCTTACTTACGTTCTTCAGTACAGACCATCTGTACCCCTCCAAATAATGCCCTCCTGCTCACTGCACAAGGCAGGCTTGTTCCTGTTTCCGTATCACTGCTTTTGTTGTACCCTCAGCTAGGATTGTTCAAATCCTGTCGTCATGCCTGCCCTAAGTACAATGAATAGACATTGAACGATGGGGACCCCAGGTAAAGAATGAGGGGAAAGCCAGATGTATATGATAGGAAAAAAAGACACAGCAAATGCATAAAATAACTCAAAAGACAGTGGACAAGGCAGAGCCAGAAGGTTAGAAAAAGGTAGGCATAATGAGCAATGATGTTATCACTTCCAAGAAGTTAAAACCAATCCCCAAAGCCAAGCCAGGTTGGTGAGCCTGGACAAATGTAAATACCAAGAGCCAAGACAAGCAGAAAGGGGCAGGCAGAAAGTATCCAAGAAAACAAAATCCCAGGGGTCAAGAGAGCTCACGTGTGAGGGTTTTCTTGGACTCGATAGGGATGGGGTAAGCAAAGAGGGTAAGCCAGATGCATATTCACCTACTTGGTAAGACAATAGCTTGATAAGAGAGGCAGCATTCTGCAAGAGACCCAGCTTCCCATGTGCCCCATGTACTTCCTATCCAGACAGCTAGATGCATGTGGAGGATCATGGTCTTGAAAGCCAGTCAGTCCTGGATTCAAATCCCTCTTCCATCATTTGTTAGCTGTGTGACCTTGGACAAGTTATTCAGCTTCCTCAAGCCTTAGTTCACTTATCTACAAAATGTGGGTGATCATACCAATCTTATGGCTTCATAATGATTAAATGTATAAATTAAATGCTTTTAATTTAATTTACATGAAATATATATATTTGAAATACCTGACATCTAGCAAGTGTATACTGGTTCATTTTTATCATTTATTTATTATTTTTTTTTTGCCCTCTGCCAAAACCAAAATGGCTACCGAATCGTATCTGCGATCTGCAGGACCTTCTCTCAGCTCTTGCAATCCTTTCAGTCAGCTTCACACATTGTGCCATTTGTCACAGACTACTCTGTGGGTTTGCTAAGTTTCAATTATTTAAGCTAATTTCCCCAATGATATTATGAATTCCTTGAGGACAAGCTTCCCACTGCTAAGCTCATTATAAAGAGTCAGACAGCAGTTGCTTTTACAATGCATCTCAAGGCCCCACTTCATTTATTCACTCATTCAACAACTATTGATCGAGCACCCACTATGTGTGATGCACCGTGTGTGATTCACTACTAAGAACAAAGGCTTGGCTTCCTGGAGCGAGGCATGGATTGTATCACCAAAGGAAGAGCCCTATAAATCTTGAAAATGGAAGGACCTATGAGATGGTCTAGCCCAACTCTGTAATTTTACAAAGGTACAACTGAGGATCAAGGAGAGAACACTTGGCTTTTAAGTTCTTCTCCGCTAACCACTTCTCTGCCTATTCAGTCACTGCAGTTTTGAAAAATAGAGAGAAAACTCCAGGTTTTAACTGAGTTAAACTAAGTTGGTTTTAACTAAGTTTTTAACTAAAAACTAAGATGGTTTTAACTGAGTTAGACTTTGCAGGTAAATCGTTTTGCTGTCCGCCATGTCTCTGTGTCAATGAGCCCACTCGTCTCAGAACGTTGCCAGCAAATGTGCGTGGCAAAATCTGCGGCATGACCTGCATGGCTCTACCGGAAAACCGACAAAAGCTCTTCAAGGCAGCTGTGCTCTGCCTTCTTTGCCTTTGCCCCCATGTGCAAAAAAGAAGAAGAAAAAAAAAAAAAAAGAATCCATCATAGAAACAAAGGCGATTCCAGAAATATGCAGATACTTACTACATTCTTTGCTGGGGAAGGCCAAGGTGGTGGCTTCCTCCAATGGTCAATCTAGACCATTGCTTCTACATTTGAAAAGACGTTAAGCATTTTATGTAGAGAGATGCATTTGAATCAATAATATGGGACTGGCATCACAACATTTGGTGGCTTTAATCAAACTGTTTGTTCAACTCCTTTCAATACTTCAATACTTGATCCACAAACTTATTTCAAGATTAGAATGCCAAGGTGAAGATTAACACCTCTAGTGCAGCAGAGCTAATGAAACACGACTTATTAATCCTACAAGAAAATCTTAATTAGACATTGGAGCACTGCTTATTTCATTGTTAAATACTACCCAATCCCTGAAGAATTGGAAAATAAATAAGGACTGAAATAGAAAGTGGTGCTATAACCAGGCCCCCTGAAATGGAAGCAATACTTATTTTCTCCCACATGGAAAGTATTTGTGACTTGTTTCCCCTAAATAACTCAGTATCGGCATTTGTAACAGAAACTTGACACAAACATTCTTGAAATAGCAAGACACGTGGACACTAGGGAACTAGTAGATTATGATGCAACAGGACTCCACAAAGAAGCTGAGTTTCAGGTGCAGCGATGTTCATCATGTCCAGTTTAATTAGCAAGATGCCTCATTATTTACTTCTTGTTCATTTCGTAGTGTCTTCCTATAAAGAGACCCTAAGGTTTCATAGTGTACGTCCACGTGTTTTGGAACTGCTTCATTTTACTTCGTTGGCACTTATTTTAATCTTTCTATCATACCCAAAAGGGAAGTGGGGGGGGGGATGGGAAGAGCAGGGGCTGCACCATCAGGGTACAGTTGACATTTACTCCAGCTTCCCAAACAAAATGCTAGAACACAGCATACCTATGGTAATATGCATGAGTACAAGTTTTCCCATAATATATGATATTCTAAATTTTGTTTTCATGAGTAGGTCCAAGATAAGAATAGAAAGGAAGAAAAGGCGGGAGAGATGGAGAGCAGAGGGGAGGAGGAACCTTGGGGCCATTCATTTACAGCTTTAGAATAAGTCCCCTTGCTGTGATCTAGGTGGGAAACATGTTGTTGGCATTTTACATACAATTACTTACAAAATACGCTCATAAACCAGATTGTCAGATTGTGTCAGTCACATCTAAACAACAACAAGCAAATTGCCTTACACAGATGGAAAATGTGTAAGATGCACAGATATCCTGTGTAAACAACCTCAACTAAGATCTATTGATTAATTTTGTCCTACTTATCTATTCTGTTTGAAATCAGAGCCCACATTCTTTTCACCTTCTTTTTCGAAAAAGAAAAATCATTAAAGCCTAAGCCCCACAGTTCAAAAGCTGCAAGCTCTCACAAGTCTCCTAATCTTCAGCAAAAGGGAAATTCCACAAGTACAGGGTTCCCCAAAAAATGTCAATAACTATCTCCCCATCACTAGAGTTTCAGAAATATAGCAGGAGGACCCCGCCCCCAGTATAGTTTGGGGGAGTCAATTTAGCAGTTATTCTGGTTACTATTATATTAGATAAAGCGATTAAGAGAAAGGTTATTTTCTTTCCATTCATACTAAACCCCAGCTGCTGTGTTTTAAAGAGAATATTCTGAAGAATAAGAAATTAACTGGTAAAGCTAAAGTCATGATGTTGACCAACTGCTTCTTTCTGTTTGTGCCTCAAATAATACCTCTTGCCCCAGCTATAGAGGACAGGCATTCTTCTTCGTAAGTAATAATGGGAAATAATAGGGGAAGCAATCGGAATATTTGCAAACGATATAGAAGACACATACACCTCCGTCACTTCTTAGCTGTGTGATGTTTGATCAGTTTAACTCCTCTGAGTTCCACGTTTCAAAGTGTGGGTGCTAATGCTACCTAGTAAGTTCACTTTGAGAATTTTAGGATATGATATATGTGAGAGGAGTGCTGTGTAAAATACCAAGTCACAAATTCACCAAAGGGATCAGGACAAGAAAGGATGAGGGAAATCAATGAAAACCCACCACTGCTATTTTGAAAATTGCTGAAAGCACATAGTCTCAAGAGCAGCAAGATAAACACCACCCACTTGGAAGGGTCATCTGAACAGGAAGGGAAGATATCATTTACTCTTCTAAACCCACATATGCCTAGATGCTATGGTCAGAAAACCTGTTAAGTGGCTAATTTAATGGTTGGCTAAGAAGAGTGTTTGAAGCAAGGCTCCCTATGGCTTGCCAACTTGCCTTCCCCTCTCTGTGTGGTAGAGTGGAAATCTTGCTACTCTGAATCAGATGTGGAGTCTCGTTTCAGTTCACTGGGTGCACTTACCTTGCGTTGCTCATTCATTCATTCGTTGGGCCAATGTTTATTGACTCCTAAGTGTCAGGTCCTGCACTGAGCACAAAGACACCGCAGTCTACCTCGCACATGGCTTATATCTAGCAGGGTCTCTCAACTTCTCCAGCTGGAACTCTGTCGTCTGTGAAACAAAGGAAATGGGCGTCATGCTCCCTGCAGTCTCTTCCAGTTGGCATGTGCTGAGTCTTTTTTCTCTGTGGATTTTCAATTCTTTATTCTTCTCCAAAGACTCAGAGTCTTCATGGTGATCTTTCCCTCTTCATTAAATTATGAAATAATTTGTGAGTATACACACACATACACATAAACACGTCAGTACATATATACACATATATATGTATATAGACAAAAATCTATCTCCTAAATAAAATTCCCCCATTCGATGTATGCATCACACATTTTTTGAGAGTCACTGAGGAAAGACACTATGCTGTTTGTGGAGGCATATATACACAGATAGGCATGTTAAACAGCCCCTGTCCTAAGAGACAAAATATATTCACAAATTATAACATATCAGAATCCTACCTTTAGAAGGAAAAAGAAAAATCTTCAGTTAATAGGACCAGAGAAGGTTTCTCATAGACAGTGGAGCTAATATGAGCCTGGAAGAGGGAATAGAATTTTGGTAAGCAAAATGAAAGAAAAGAATAAGGTATGGGCAGAGGAAAAGAATAAAGATAGGGTTTCTGAAAAAATACTGGCTATGATGGACATTTCACGTGTGAGACAGGAGAGATGAGGCCATATGTGAATCAAAATGCCAAGTTCAGGTGCTAGAACATTATGCCCTTGGCTAGTACTGCCTAAAAGCATATAATGCAAGCCATATATATATATATAGTTTTGAAACTTCAGTGGCCTCATTAAAAAAGATGAAAAGAACAGATGAAATTAATTTTAGTGACACATTTCCTTTTACCCAGTATAAGCAAAGTATCTTCTTAACACATACACAAAATAAAGCATTTTTAATGAGATATTTTGTATTCTTTTTATATTATGCCTTTGAAACCCATTGATGTTTAACCCTTTCATCACGTCTCAAGTTGTGTTTACGGCTTCTGACTAGTGACTCATACTGTGCAGTACAGCTTCAGGCTACAGAGAGTTGCCGCTGGGTTTTGAGATGGAGGGTGGCTTGGTGAAAGCAATTTCTCTGGCAGCTGAATAAAGTTTTAGGATGTAGGAATGGAGGGAGTACGTATGCATGTATGTAGGAGACAGGGAGATTGATCTTGTTGAAATTATCTGGGTTTGAAGAGACTGTGGTGGTCAACTCACCGATTACACATGGTTGAGAGAAATGTCAAGCCTACGCAATCCAACTGAAGCAGAAAGTAGCGAGCCATAGGCCAATGCACACAAAGAAAAAGCAGTGTTCCTGATTATCTTGCTTATCTCACTAGACTTGATCCTCAATTTAACAGATGTGGATCAAACATCTAATACTGAACTGTGCCATCTTTGGGAGTCTATATATATATGTGTGTGTGTGTGTGTGTGCGTGTGTGTGTGTGTGTGTA
>NW_026057580.1:71886078-71925959 GCF_023721935.1 Panthera uncia | reverse complement strand
ACACACACACACACGCACACACACACACACACACATATATATATACACACATATATATAAATACACACACATGTGTATATATATATATATATATATACACCCCCAAAGATGGCATATATATATGTGTGTGTGTGTATATACACACACACATATATATAAATACACACACGTGTATGTGTGTGCGTGTATATATATATATAAACACACACACACACAGTTGTAAGACAGTAATTTAGCAATAACATGGGAAAAGTGGACATTTACACAACAAAGCGCAAAAAGTGTTTTTGAATGCTTTGGGAACACAAAAGAGAGAATATACAATTCTGCCTGGAAGAATCTAGAAAAGATTCTTGGGGGAAGTGTCACCTGAGCTGAATATTGAAAGATAAGCACAGTGTCTGCAGGTACAAAGAGGAGAGCAGAAGGAAGAGCATGAGAAAAATTAGGAAACTACCTGGCATGTCTTGGAAACAATGAATATTTGCCAAAGTTAGGGTCTGTGTGGGCGTATCACAGGAAATGTAGCTGGAGGGGCGCCTGGTTGGCCCCGTCAGGTGCGCATCGAACTCTTGATTTTGGCTCAGGTCATGATCTCATGGCTAGTGGGATCAAGCCCCGCATCAGGCTCCGCACTGAGTGAGGAGCCTGCTTGGGATTCCCTCTCCCTGCCTCCTGGTCCCTTCCCTGCTGGTGCATGCACGCTGTCTCTCAAAATAAATGAATATTTAAATAAATAAATAATTTTTTTTTTAATGAAGATGGAAAGGTGAAAGAGAAATTGGGGGTGGGGGAAGGTCAACCTCTAGCTAAATGTAGTGTTCACTGTGCTACAGAGACCTCGAGCATCATAGGGGAGAGAAGTCACTTCCAGAGCCTACAGGTGTGTTGGGCAACAAGGCTTTAGCTTGAAAAACAAACGCAAAGGGGTCGGCTTCGAGGAGAGTCATATGGAGACAGTAGCTTGCACATTATAACTCCGAGTACTGACTTGGTGTCAGATGTCATGATCTGCCTTTTCGCTGAAAAGTAGTCGACACTTCGCTAAACTGACCTTTTCTGGCCAATAGCGAACGCAGTCGCATTATCGTCTGGGTTCAAAGTTTGAGCATATGAGCTATCATTGTTAGGGGTACAATGTATCTCTTGGAGGTGAGCTTTTGCTATTTGGCAGTGAGAAGAAAGCTTCAGGGGAAAATCACCACTGCTTTTTTTTTTTTTTTTTCTAAAAGCTACAGATGATGGAGAAATATGCCTGTATTAGTTTTCTAATGCTGCATGACAAAAGACTTCCAACACGGTAACATAACACAGCACCCATTTACTAGCTCACAGGTCTGTGGTCAGAAGTCCAGGTGGTTCAACTGGATTGTCTGTGGAGCATCTCACAAGGCTGAAATCAAGCCTTGAAGTCAGCCTGACTGGGCTCTTATCTGGAGACGGTGGGGAGGAATATGCTTCCAAGTTCATTGTTGTGGTTGGCAGAATCTAGTTCCTTGTGGTTGTAGGCATGAGGTCACCTGTTCTTTCTGGCTGCTGGCCAGAAGTCACTCTCAGTTCCTGGGGGCTGCTCTCCAAATCCTTACATCTTCCAGCTTGCAACAGCATGTTGCATCCTTGTCTTGCTTGCACTCTAAGCTACCAGCTGAAGAGAACTTCCTGCTTTTCAAGAGCTCGCCTAATTGCATTAGGCCCACCTAAATGATTTCCTTATCCTGCAGTCAACTGATTAGCAACCTTAATTGCAGTCTGCAAAACATAATCTCAGGAATAACATCGGGGCGAAGGTCATGGGGGATGGAAAAAATCCTTCCCTGCCTGCAGTGCCCTTTACCATCTCGTCAGAGTACATTTCAGATAGATCCATTTTCTTTTCTTTGTTAATTGAAAGAAGCTGTTTGGGCTACTTTACCTGATGAAACAAATAAAATTTCTGTGAATATCTGTGAAGGGACCGATTTTCTCCTGGCTGGGTGATTAAGTAGGTGGGCTAAAACTGTATGTGAGTTTAAGGGAAAAGGAATAAAATAAAAGACACTTTCATTTCTGACAGGATGGTCAAACAGATACTCTGTATCACACTTGCTACTGAAATAACTAAAATGTATGCTGAAATAGCTAAAGGATATGTCTATCCTGTAAGTATATAATTATATCTATACGGCCACTTGAAAGGAAGGAAGGACCAGAGCCCCAGAGTGAGATAAAATTGGGAAACCTGATTGGCGAGTGAGTTCCAAAGTGAGGATTACTCTGAGAATTTCTGCCAAACTCTAGAATCCTTTTTCTTCCACTTTGATGGTTTTGCAGGCTCAGCTGTGAGAAAAATCACAGGAGCTGATCAGTGCAAGGAGTCTAAACCAAGACAGTCATAAAAATAGTATTCTAGAGGATTGTACTGCCATCGTAAGAATGAATTAGAAGTAAGCCCGAATATTCCACAAGGAAATCAATTTTGGCACAGTATAAAAGGACAGAACTCCCTGAAGATTGACAATCACAAACTGGTTCTCTCTTGAGTGTGGGGTTCTAGTTCATCCTACATGTGTGGTCCCAAAATCCCCAAGCAGGATCCCAGAGGACCATGCCTTCTGGCAACTGCAGAAGCAAATTTGTAATTCCTTCGGAAAACTCAACCTCAACCCGGGCTTCAAAGAGTACCAAAAAATAAAATTCCTTGGAAAATGAACAACCCAGAATGAGAATCACAGAACAAACAAGGAAATAAGACGTTATGAGTAAAACAACAAACCCAAAGGTCTCAGATAATGAGATTGTCGACACAGAGTATAACATAGCTATGTTTAATGAAATCTACCAAAAGCTTGGAAATAAGAGCAGGGAACATGAGACCATAAAAAATAACCAACCCTACTTGAACAATATTAGATTCTAGAAAGTAATATGCAATCATTGAAATTTAAAATGCAGTGAATGTACTATCCAAAAGATTAGATACAGTGAAGATAGTGAACTGGGAGATAAATCTTAAGAAATGAACTAGAAAAGAAAAAAGAAAAAGAAATGAACTAGAATTCTGTCCAAACGGGTAGAAAATATAAAACGTAAGTTAAGAGTTATAGAGAATAGAATGAGAAGGTTTAACATAAATCTTATCAAGAGTTTCAGAAGGTAGTAGAAATAACATAAAAGAGGAATACTCAATGTGATAACGATTCCTGTTTTTTTTCCAAATTTATTGAAATATATGAATTCTGAGAACCAGGAAACCTAGTAAATCCCAATTAGGATAAATGAAAAGGTTTCTTCTACACTAAGACCTACAGTAAAGCTACAGATCACCAAAGTGAAAGAGAAGATCTTAAAAGCAGAGTGAAAAGTTGGTTAAGTGTCCAACTTTGGCTCAGGTCATGATCTCACAGTCATGAGTTCGATCCCCGTGTCAGACTCTGTGCTGACAGCTCAGAGCCTGGAGCCTGCGTCTCTCTCTCTCTGCCTCTTTCCCCACTCATGCTGTCTCTCTGTCTCTCTCAAAAATAAATAAAAACATTTTTTAAAAAATTTAAAAAAGAAGAACAGCTTGATTGTCAATTTTGAATCAGCACCAATGGAAACTGAAGACAGCGGTATTAATATATTTAATAGAACGTGCTTCAAGAGAATAACTACCTCCCTTGAATTCTATACCCAGTCTTCCTTGTAAAAATAAGCGTGAAAAAAGATGTTCATATTTAAACACAAAGCCAGTGAATTTTCACCTAAAGACTTTTCCTAAAGGCAATTCTATTTCAAATGAAAGGTAATGATCCAAATGTTTATTGTATAAACAATAACAATAGTAAAACTGTCTCTAATTAGTAAGGGGAAAATTCAGGCTAAGATGATAATCAAGCTGAAACTAAAATAATATAGCTGTTAAGAGCCCAGGCTTAGAAACAATAAGATTCTTGACTCTGCCACTTGGTCAAGTTTCTTTTTTTTTTTTATTTTTTTATGTTTATTTATTTTTGAGAGAGAGACAGAGCACAAGTTGGGGAGGGGCAGAGAGAGAGGGAGAGACAGAATCTGAAGCAGGCTCCAGGCTCTGAGCTATCAGCACAGGGCCCGACGCAGGGCTTGAACCCACAAACCGTGAGATCATGACCTGAGCCGAAGTCAGTTGCTTAACCAACTAAGCCACCCAGGCGCCCCAGGCAAATTTCTTTAAATGGCAAATGAGTATGACAGTAACCAACTTCACAGAGCCATTGAAAGCGATCATGTAGGTTAAGTACTTAATACTTAAATATTAACTTAGTGTGACTGGATACTAAGTGCCCAATATGTAATGTCCACCACTGTTACTCTTAATGATTATCTGAGAGAATTTTGAAACTTTTGTGTTGATTTGGTAATCAAAAAATCCATAGGATTCCTACAAGTGCTTAGCACGTGACCCATTACCTACCACGTGTAGGCACGGACAAAGACTCTCTCCTTGACTAAACTCCAGTCAGGTTCCCTGGAGCCCTCTTGTCACTAAGGCCTCAACCTTAGTCTGTAAGAATTGCAGACACACAGCCCTAATGACTTGGTCTACCCTCCACTCCCATCCCCTCCACCACAAACACACATACACACACACACACACACACACACACACACACACACACACTAAAAAACTTGCACAAACTCTAGCAAGGCTTCTGGCAGCCTAAGGCCATATGCCTAAGGTGACCCCAGCCCTCCTAAAATTGCCTGCCCGCAACAGCTCAGGGCTGTCAGTGGAATTTACTGTTTATTCCTGCCCAAACCTGCCATGTGCCCATGAACTCCCTCTTAAAGCAGTTACTTTAGAAAACTTATCATTATAAAGACTTTCTCTTGACCCTTTGAGATATACATCTACCACCCACACCTGTCTCCTTAAGGACCCAGAAATGCAGACCTTCAGAGAGGGATAGCTCTCACCCTTGTGCCTCTCAGTCCCTGGGGTGAGTACGCTGGGTGCCTTGTTCCCATTTGCAAAACTACCTCCTGTCCTGAAGATACAAGAAGCTTGTTTTGCCTCCCGGTAAAAGCACCAATTAACAAACCCAGATGGCTTCGTCAAAGTGACCAACCCCTTCCCACTCCGTAATTTTTCACTCTCCTGACTCTGCTAGGGCCCTTCCATCCCCACTCCCTCATCCCCCCCTTTAAACTCCCAGTCACCTCTACCAATCAGAGTGGAGCTCAGGTCTATACTGAGCTGTCTCCCCTGCTGCAGTAATAGCACTGAATAAAATCTGTCTTTACCACCGTTAGCTAGTGTCCAATTTTGTTCTTTAACACCACTCCATAAACGCGAGCTTTATGATGACATCGGAGCACATGGCCCTGGTGCCTCCTGGTGCTGACTGCTTTACCAGCGCCTGTGTTCTTTTGTTCTGGAGGTGATTACTAGCTCAAGAGCTCTTTACTGAACACTAAACATCCTAAAACCTGTTTTGAAAAAGGACGGATTTTGGAAGAGAACATTTTAGTAATGTACTCTTTTAAACTAAGTTTCAAGTCACTCGTGGGCTCAACAGCTAACAAATCCTTCAGAAATTAGATCATCTTAGTGGAGAAAACAGCGAAAAGAAAGAAGCATGACCTCTTTTTCCCTCTGGGAAGAAAAAAAATTGAGGAAAATATTTCCTCCTTCGATACGAAAGATCACAACCTGTGTTTTCGGAATGGGAGGAAATTGTACTTCTGGCAAAAGGAAAATGAGATGCAAGAAGGCAGAGTGAGGCAAACAGTGGATCAGTGGCTGCCTAGGGCTAAGGGGAGAGATGGGGATGCAGGGGAGGTGGGGGCCACTCCAGGACAGTGTTTCTTTCCAGGGTGGGAAACATGTTCTACAATTGACAAGTGGTGGTTGCACAACACTGAGTATGCTAAAATCCACTGAATGTATACTTTTACATGCGTGGGTTGCATGGTATGTGAATTATGTCTCAATAAAGTGGGTACCGGGGCGCCTGGGTGGCTCAGTCGGTTGAGCGTCTGACTTCAGCTCAGGTCATTGATCTCACAGTCTGTGAATTCGAGCCCCGCATCGGGCTCTGTGCTGACAGCTCGGAGCCTGGAGCCTGCTTCGGATTCTGTGTCTCCCTCTCTCTGTCCCTCCCCGACTTGTGCTCTCTCTCTCTCTCAAAAATAAATATTAAAAAAAATTTTTTTAATGTTTAATGTTAAATCAGTATCATTTTCAGTCATTATAAAAGAAATATATAGCTCAGTATTATGGAGATTAAAAGAGAGGAAAAGTCACTGCACAGAACATTTAATCAGCACTCCAATCAAATAAAAATTAATGATAAAAATACCACCATATTTTAATTTAGTTATGGCACTAAAAGACATTTTATGTACATTATTTCTTTGATCCTCACCAAAAACAAGACATTTGTGAGAAAGGAAATAAGATTTGGAAATTGACTTTCTGTCGGGTACAGAATATTACACTTGATTTTACTGGGTGTGACAAGTAGAACTAATATTACTATAAAATTGACTTTGGCTATACAAGGCAGAGCTTATCCAGTTAACTTGACCTTTTTAACAGCATGAGCCTAAAGTACTGGAATGACCTGCTTGGACGATGTATATTAACTTAAAATACCTGTATACTTGTCACCTCTCCCACTTACACTTTCCTATATAAACACAAGATGAGAGAAGGAAAGATTCTACTTCTGAACTCGCCAACAGGGCGATTTATTAAACTCCAACAACCATTTAATGAAGCCAAAAGAAACTTCAGTGGGAAAAACACCCTTCTTCTATAAACATTAGTTACATATAGCAATGAGATACTGAGATTAAGACTAATTGGAATTCTATGCCAAAATAAAATTCAGTTCCCATCTCTTTCCTTAAGACATCATCCTACTAAATGAGACCCCTGAACAGAAGCAGAATTAACTGGCTCCTTTTAAGTTCGATAATTACAAATGCAAAATGAGTATCTTCCTGCAGACAGAGAGCCAGAGGACTACTCAAGCTAACACAATAATGGTAGCTGTGTGTGATAAATTATGTATGCATGATATCAAAAGCTGAATGGCGGGGAGAAATGGAGAACCCATTTGAAAATTTGGAATTTGCTCAACGCCACTCCTGCAGTATTTCCCAGGAGCGTAAGTGCTAAGCACAGCGCGGCCATAAGCTCTACAGTTCTGTATAATTTATCAACTTTTTTCCTTTTCATTTCTAACATTGACCCTTCATGGTTAACTGAAGAAACAAAGAGCTAAATAGCTTCCTCAGCCATTTGATAGAGCAATTATGAGCATCCTGACTGATACATTTTCTGCCTAATCTACTAACAAATGGTGTCCATTTTCCTCTTAATCTACACCCTGTCTCCACATTCGACTTGACACGTGCAGAACGCTCCTTTCCATGCCCTTGTTCTTGCGCCCCTCTTCATTTGTTTCTTTGTCATTACAGCTCTCTTATGTGATCATTATAATAGGAGAAAAGCGAATTCTTTATGACAATTTTCCTCAGCTGCCCTTGGTTAATTTTTTTCAAAATGTGATTCCTATGGGTTCTCTGACAGCTGGGCAAATTGAAAGCTAATCAGCAGAATCTTTCTGAAGTGTCTGTATCTTTTCAAAGAAATTTCGTGTCTTAGAACGAGAGGATTGGTGTTCACGGTGATCGGCAATGTAATGTGATAGAGCCATCTTGAAGGGGGTCCAACTGTTTAAAACTGGGGGGTGATAAGAAAAATTGAGATTTACCTCAGGCACTAACTTCCCCACGCTGCAATTGTCTTTACTTCCTCAGACATTAATCTGTCATTATAAGAACACTCATTTAGTGGTCTTCTGGTGGAATCCCTTAGGTTGAGAGAACTTTAGACCCAGAAGGTCTGAACTCATCCCTTGAAAGCCCTTTGTTTCTTGGGTGGAAAAAAAAAAAAAAAAAGATCTGGGAGGTTAAATGATTTACCCATGATCACATAGCAGGTGAGTAGCAGGTTAGTTTGAACTTGCCTGGTTTTGGGGTGCCTGGGTGGCTCATTCAGTTAAGCATCCAACTCTTGCTTTTGGCTCACGTCATGATCTCACGGTTGTGAGATCAAGCCCGGCTTTGGGCTCTCCACTGAGCATGCAGCTTGCTTGGGTTTTCTCTCTCTCCCTCTCATTTTGCTCCTCCCCTGCTCTTGCACACGCCCTCTCTCTCAAAATAAATAAACATTTTTTTAAAGAAAAGATGTGGTGTAGGGGCGCCTGGGTGGCTCAGTTGGTTAAGCCTCCAACTTCGGCTCAGGTCATGATCCTGTGGTTGGTGAGTTCAAGCCCCACGTCGGGCTCTGTGCTGACAGCTCGGAGCCTGGAGCCTGCTTTGGATTCTGTGTCTCCCTCCCTCTTTCTCTGCTCCTCCCACACTCGTGTTCTGTCTCTCTCTCTCTCTCTCTCTCTCAAAAATAAATAAGCTTAAAAAAAAGATGTGGTGTAGATACACAATGGAATATTATCCATAAAAAAAGAATGAATTCTTGCCATGTGCAACATGGATGGATCTAGAGGCTATAATACTAAAGTCAGAGAAAGATAAATACCATATGAGTTCACTCATGTGGAATTTAAGAAACAAAACAAAGAAACAAAGAGTCAAATAAAAAAACCAGATTCTTAAATATAGAGAACAGACTGATGGTTACCAGAGGAGAGGTGGGGTAGGGGAAGTGGGTGAAATAGGTAAAGGGTTTTAAGAGTACACATATCAGGGGATGCCTGGGTGGCCCAGTCGGTTGGGCATCCGACTTCGGCTCAGGTCGTGATCTCGCAGTCCGTGGGTTCAGGCCCCATGTCGGGCTCTGTGCTGACAGCTCGGAGCCTGGAACCTGTTTTGGATTCTGTGTCTCCCTCTCTGCCCCTCCCCTGCTCATCCGTGCGCACTCTCTCTCTTTCTCTCTCTCAAAAATAAACATTAAAAAATAGAAAAAAAAAGAGTACACTTTTCAGGACGAGCACTGAGAAATGTATGGGATCGTTGAATCACTATATTGTACACCTGTAACTAATATAACACGGTATGTTAATTATACCAGAAATACATACATACGTACATATTTTAAAATAAATAATCAATGAAGGACATTATACGTTAGAAATGACCTCACTTCTCCATCAATGCAAGAAAAAAACCTAAACGGACTATAAGGGAAAAAAAAAAGTTGTAAGTAACATAGCAACCAAAAAAAAAAAAAACCAGCAGAAGAAAAGAAAAAGAAATGATACAGTGAGTATGAAAACCGCTTTGTAAAGTATTGAAAACATTACTTTTCTGTAAGAACAGCACCTTTCATTTTCATCATCATTATCATCGCTTACTAATATTTTTCCTTTGTTTTATCAGGTACAAACCATCCCAAATGCCCCTGTTGCCTGCCCCTCCATGGAAACTCTTTTCCTCTTTTACTTTTTTTCACCTCCCCATCTTCCACTTCAAGTTCAATGGCAGGTAATTTGGGTGGAGTTAAGTGGTTTTGTCTGCTCTCATCAATCAATGAACAAGTATTTATTAAGAGTCTCCCAGGTGAGCATCCAGAGTTCTATGAGTGGCATTGCAATCAAGGGGCCACATTCTTTGGGGTCAGATAATTCTGCATTTAAATTCTCCTTTTGCATTTACCAGCTACATGCCCTTGGGTAAATAATCTGCTCATCTCTCTGCTCTTCGGCTTCCATCAGAAAAAATAAAATAGATAATACTTCACAGTGCCGTTGTATAACATGAGATGATAAATGTGGGAGAAAGTAACAGAGAGCATATGCTCAATAAATGTAGTTCCCGTCCACTTCATAAGGCTGTTACTAAACGAGCTAATGCTCAGGAGACAGTTATGCTTTCCTTGGAATAATTCTGCTCTGCGAGTTTGGTTGTTTTTAATGAACTTCGCTGCTATTGTTTCTGTTATTGTTTTTACTGCTACCGGGGGCTTGTGGCAACCATGTCTACAAGCTTTTGAGCAGCGCTTGAACATATCTTTATTATTATTATTTCTGAGTTCCCTTATTTCTTTGTTTCAGCTTGGGAATAATTTCTTTTCTTTGCTTAGTGCTGCTTTGAAGAAACAGCCAGATGTCTATGCGATTTGTCGTTTCTGGCCATGTACTCTGTTCTTTAGATACTCTGCTTTGTTCAGCTAAGATACCGTGTCTATTAAAGCTTTAGTAGTCTGGAGAAACTATAGTTGTGCTGTTCTTGGCACACCAAATGAAAAACACTGAGAGATTAAAAACTGGAGATGAAGGGGGCCTTCTGTGTCACTATAGGTCTTTAACCTTTTTCTATACATAAAAAGAAATAATAAAACTTTAAAAAATTGCCTATTACCAGTATGACTGCTGTGATGTAAGATTTTTAAAATATCCATTAAAGTTGGCATAGCCAAAAGAAGGAACTTTGGATCATTTAACCTTCTTCCCCGTTTAATACTGTTTTTGGTAAAACTTTAGATGGTGTGGCTTCTCTTTGGTTTGAATCCTCAGACCAAGAGCAACAACTCCCAGCTTTTAAGACTCAGGCAGACCCCGAAGCACTTCATGATGGAAACCAAAGAGGCATCTCGAATGTGAAATTCACCAAGGACCTTTGGTTCCCTGAGCAGGGTTGATTCAGGGGACGCTAGGGGACTGTCTCTTAGTTTATATATAGTCTGAGACTGATTACAGAACAAAATGCGATTTCACTTCCCGTGTCCTGGAGACGCTTATTCAGAACTACTGATTTGGCTTCCGCATTTCTCAAGAATTCCAAGGGATTTCAGCCTAACACAATAAGTGTTCATTTTTTGTCTCTCTTTTTGGTAATTCTTTGCTTTGCCATCTTGCTTTGAGGAGAGAATATAGTGTTACCGTTCTCATATTTCACAGTAATTTCCATTGAAAGTTATTTATATTAGAAATAGGCTTACATTTTCCACAATCCAATTCTACTATTAATGAGAACTGCACTTACTGCATTCTCTTCTTCTTTAAAATGCATTGTAAGCGGGGCGCCTGGGTGGCGCAGTCGGTTAAGCGTCCGACTTCAGCCAGGTCACGATCTCGCGGTCCGTGAGTTCGAGCCCCGCGTCAGGCTCTGGGCTGATGGCTCGGAGCCTGGAGCCTGTTTCCGATTCTGTGTCTCCCTCTCTCTCTGCCCCTCCCCCGTTCATGCTCTGTCTCTCTCTGTCCCAAAAATAAATAAAAAACGTTGAAAAAAAAATAAAAAAATAAAATGCATTGTAAGAACAACTACATCAATCTCCCGAAGGTATTTGTTATGCTTCATTTTTGTCAAGTGCCCAGACATTCATTAAGTTCTATCCCGCGTTATCTTACTGAAGGCTCATGTCATAACAACCCCGTGAGATAGACATCATTATCTTCATCGTACAGATGAGGATACCCAAACCCAGAGAGTTGCAGTTATCAAACTAAACCAAAGTGTTACTCAGGGGTCTTTGACTCCCAATCCAATGGTCTTTGCACTGCATCATGGATGACTCATTCATATTAGCTGAGCGCTCGAATAAAAATTTTAGTTCTCCTCAGCACCCGAGTAGACTTGAGGGCGTGTAATGGGCCTGCCACAAGTAGAGGAGGCAGTGTAAACACATGTGTCAAGAATGAGGTTTCCCAAAGAGAGAGAAACCCCCAGGGGGTCTATTTAAGGCATCTCAGACATAAGCTGCCCTGGCCGGAACAGCTTATCCCACAGAGCAAAGCCTCCATGGTAACACCTGGACTTATCATAAAAGGACAGTCTATAGGTGGAGTATTGGAGCCTTTGAGAATGAAAGATCCTCAGTGGCGGTAGAAAAAATTGTAGCTCCTACTCAGTCTGGTTTCATAACCTACTGTTTACCAGATGGCACGTGCATTGCAGTAGAGAGCTTTGAGAGCTTCCTTGTGACATTCTCCTGAATCTTGGACTAATTCCTCAGCGGCCTCCATTATTCCTCAGTCCTTTTCTTTCCTGCCTGCCAACCTTGAGCAGAGTGAAGCCGTGAGGTAGCTCCATAGCCTTACTCCCCCTACACGCAAATGTCTCTCCCGTGTTAGCTCTAAGCCCAGCAGTTACCCTCTGTTCCCATACTTACCGACACGATGGGCCTGACCCACTCCTCCTCACTAATGGGCAGTATATTGGGATTTCCTCCTCCAAAATCGGCATCCACCAGGATCACCCTCCGTGGGAAGGTATTCACAGGATCTGAAAGTCTTGGAGGAAATGTAGGAAAGCCATTCCAGGCCAGTGAGGAAGCGGACAAAAGCAGAGAGATGAGAGCGAAGAGGGATGAGAGGCAGCAAGGACGCTGGCCTGAAGGGCACAGAGGCTGCTGCTGGGGAGTAATAATAATACGGATGGAAGCTGAGTCTCCAAGCTGGAACCTCGGAAGGAGGGGCCCGCACTTTCAAGAAGAGATTGGACTGGGTGAGCAAATAACCAAAAACGGGAGGGCAGAATAACTTGGGTGAGGAAGAATAATCAGACTATATGGACCATAGGAAATGCGCCAGGAGAATATCCCCAGATGTTAAGAAATAAGGGAGGCATCCTGTGCCTCAGAAGGCAAAGCAGGAAGAAATTAAGGAGGGAGTTTTCTAAACTTCGTATCTGAAGAGGAAAACAAGACAGTAAAAAATGGCTAAGTTTTGTGTGTCATTCACTCCACCGTAAAACACACACACACACACACACACACACGCACACACACACGATGCAAGATTAATTCAGACACGTTAAAATGGAATCTCTGAAGGTGGTAGCAGGTGTGCATTTCCTAAAGTTCCTGCAAGCTCCCGATAGAGAACCCCCAGCCTAGAGAGCAAAGCAGATAGATTCTGGGCTCAGCGCCTTTTCTTCTTGTACGTCAGTGAGCAGGTCTAGCCCACTGCTGTACTCAGATAGGGTTTATCTGAGAATTTCCTGAACTACCTCTTTCCCTTCTCTTCCCCATCTTACCTACACACAAGGAAAGATGTTCGAAGTGGTAACCACAGGCTCATCGAGTCCATTCTTACTGCCTCCTCTCTGCTTTTGTCCTCAGCCCTTTCTCTCCCCACCCTCAGCTCCTATGTCCATCCAGGCCAGCCTTCCTTCGCTTCTCAAACTGGCCAAGCATTTTTCCTCCGCACTATTTTCGTGCATGCTGGTTCCTCTGCTGTTGCCCTGTCCTCCTTGCTTCTCATCCTTGGGTGTCAGGCCAACTGTCACTTCTTCAGCAAAGACTGAATAGGTTCCTCCTGTTATTCTCTCTCAGTGGATCCTGTTCCTTTGTTATTACCGCCTGTGAATATATGTGAATCCTACGTTTGCTAGTCAATATCTCTCTTCTCCACTAGACCATAGACTCCCATGTTGCCCACTATCTCTTTAGCACCTGGTACACAATATAGCACATAGGACATGTTCCATAAATATTTATTCACTGTGTGTTGGATGAATATGGCTCTTACCTCCCTCTTTTGGGATTCCTTTCTCCAGCCTCCTCACCAGATCATGCACTACATTCCACAGACAGAGCATGCGTGGGGAGGGGTAGAGCAAGGGAGACACAGAATCTGGACGAGGCTCCAGGCTCTGACCAATTGGCACACAGCCTGACGTGGGGGTTGAACTCACAGACCGCGAGATCATGACCTGAGCCGAAGTCGGTCGCTCAACCAACTGAGCCACCCAGGTGCCCCTCTTCCCCCTAGTTTAGTATTTGCTCTTATAACATGGGCCAGGAAAAGGAAGACAAGTTTTGGTAAATACCTGTTATATCATGAACATAGTTAAGTTTGGTATGGGATCTTTTCTTCATGAAGCATCACTTCCCATACAGCCTGTACTCCCACCCCTCCAAGGCTTTGTGACAATCCACAGAGCCTATTAGAGATGACTGCTGATGAGTCCCCTTCTATCCCTTGTCTCTCAGGCTGCAGAAGTCCTGAAGGTTGATGGAGGGCCATGCTATTCAAACAGCAGGCGTGGCTGAGACAGAAGCTCCTGGTGCTGGGAAGCCTTGCCGTTGGGAGTCTCCTGTATCTAGTCGCCAGAGTTGGGAGCTTGGATAGGTAGGTAATTAAACACATACTCATGCCCATGTGACTTCAAGTGTCTCTTGATTTACACTTCCCTAGGACATAATCTTAAATCCATCCATTTGTTTTCCTCTCTCAAAATTCCCAGGAAACACGCTTTTCTGCAGTATTGATTTTGATTTATTGAGCCTTTGAAAAAAAGAGATCCAAGTTGCTCAAGCCAAGGTGTTCGTCAAGATCCATTTGTATTCTGTGTGTGTTGACATTTGTTTTCAGAGAAGGGATAAAGCAGTAAAAATGTCATTTACGAGAGCTCGGTGTGGTCTGTGTGCATCTGGTTGTTGACCTCTAGCCATAGCAAAATGGTGATGTTGTATTTATTTATCTTCATTTTGAAATTTATGAGTGAGCAATTAGTGTGCTACCACAAGAGTTAAGATTATGTATGAGCCTGTAAAGTAGCTCATCAAGTTTGGAATCCATTGCCTTGGAAAGATGGCTGTAGGCTTGGGGAGTTTTAACCATGTTAATTAGGTCTGGTTTCAAGGAGCTGAAAGCATCAGATGAGGAGGCTGTCGCTCAGAGTAATTGCCCAGAAAACAATGGAAAATCCATGGAGAGGAAATTTACAGCATTTTGGCTGTAAATAAGCAAACAGTTGAGAGATGATACTAGTCTTACAGAAGTCCCAGCAATATCAGCTGGCTTGACATTGAGTGGCTCTGGACTGTCCCACATTTGGTATGATTGGAAAGGACAGAGAAGTTAATTTCTGAAATGCAAAGTTTCCTTCTTTGCCCTTTAAAATCAAGTCTTGCACCGGAAAGACTGAGGAATTCAATTTCCATTTTTCATGAAAATGCAGCCACACTTAAAACTACCTTCCTTACAGTTCTCCTTTTCTAATCTCTAGAGCTTATCAATTGGTTATTTAACAAATAATGTTGCAGTGGTTTTTATTTTCCTTCAGCCAGTGTCAATTTGGGGAAAGTGAACCCCTCTGATGCTTTTCAATTCAAAATTCCTAAGTAAACTTCCCACCCAGTGGTTTGCTGACTATGAGAAATGGTAGTATCCAGGCTTATCACTGACTTCAAGTAGTTTTCTAAAGTAGTACTTAGTTATTAGTGAAAAGCTTGGAGGTGGGCACCATTGTCCTAGGTCCCTACTGGAATTTTTATGTCCAGGTCTTTCAATACCTTTAGTTAGCTTCCAATCATTTTCCTTTTATTGAGTAATTGATCCAAGGATCATTAACATATTAGTTACTTAGTTGATGACTTTTTCGTTTTTAACTTGGTCTCTAGTCTCCAATGGGGTAGCTTTTACAAGGAATTGAACTGTTTGGTGGGCTTTCCCGAAACCTCTCATTTGAGAGTTTGAACAGATGATGCCTAAAATTGACACGCACTTACTTAGGCCTATCCTTTAGTAACTGAGGACCCTGCTCTTTGGGAGGGAGGCTGAGCTCCAATACTTCTGCTCCTCCTGGTCCTAAGATTCCATGTTTTTCCCATGTCTGAGGCCCATGCACAGAACCTACTCTTCAGGAAAGGGAAATAATATATTGTCTCCTATTGTGAGTCAGGAAGTCAAAAAAGCAACTGTTCTGCAGGGTATGAGCTCCCAAGGTGGAAGATAGAAAGAGGACAGGAGGAAAGAAGGAAAATGGCCCTGTTTCAGCCTCTCAGCCAGAGTTCCACAAGAGAATTAAGTCCTTACAGAAAAGGCGTGGATTGACTATCTCTTCATTTCTCCCAAGGAAGGCACAAGCCTCATTTTGGATGCACAGGCGAGAAGTCCATCCATTACATTCAATGGATGCCTTAGGGAATTGAGGCTTAATTTTGAACCAGAACCCAAGACGAGCTAAAAGATGAATTTGCAATATCCCAGTCAATGTGACAATAAAAAATATCGTTGTATGTGTTGCTACTTTCATATCTTCCATTTAGAACTCTAGCGTATTAATCCTATTAACGAATCTATAAACACAAAATTCACGCTTCCCTAAAATATGTAATATAGCACACCCCATTATTTTTTGTCATATTCCATATTTTCACGTTTTCCACAATGAGCGTGGGTTGTTTCTAAAATCAGAAAAAACAAACATCACAAATAATATGTGAGTGTAATTTTCCATACGCATTATGACAGATGTTTGAACAGACAGGCCAAACCCTTTTCCCTCAATTCTTCGGAATGTGTTGGTGAAGTTTTTCTCTTCTCCCTTTAATTATAAACATCAGAGAAGATAAGAACGGTATAATAGGGTCTCTGGGGAAAGGCAAGAGACAGCCTCATTGCCACAGAGAGGGGAACATAGACTCCAAATAATTAGGGTAACTAGAAGCTTCAGTTGGAGGATTGGCTTAACAGCCGTCCTGACTAATACTATACCCTTTAACAAGAAGGCTAAATGCCTTCTCAGATAAACTCAGGGATGTTATAATGAGTTTCAGCTAGATTCCAGACTGTTACCCAAAAGGAAACTCAATTTGCCACCCATATTTATTGGCCATGCCAAATCAAGCCGGGACTCTAGTCTGGTATCATTATGATCGTTACCACAGCTTTCTCTCTGTAAAAAGCAGTGGTGGTTGTTCATTATTTAGGGCAGTGTTGAAGTGGAAATCCTCCTTTCTGGTTCCATCCATCGCATTCCTTCCTTCACGAGCTTGAGCGCTATAATTTACATGGGTTTGGCAGTGAGGACCTGAGGCTTCCTGCCCTGCCAAAGTCTTGTTGATTTCTGGTCCAGGGCGGGGGGGCGAGGGGGTAGGTGATAGATAGCACTTGTTGATGGCATGAGGTTTGTTCCTACATTCAGCAAAGCAGAAACATAATCTTGGCCCCTTTAGATAGAAAGAGAAAGAGAAGCAGAAGAAATATAGTACTTGTCTAGCTGTCCCCAAGGCCAACGGCAGAAATTCTCATAGAATGAAAAAGCTCAGCAAATGCCAGGATTGGATTTTTGCAGGTTGATGATACAAATAGCCACGGGCAGAGCCTGGGACCTCTATCCAGATTACATCTCAGGGATTTTTAAGAGCCACATGAACGCTGCTGAGCTGCAAGAAAATAATACCACATGAAACCCAAAAGACGCAGCTTCCTAGCCACCCTTCCGCCTCGCAGCTGAAGATTATAATCTCCTGCCTCTCACGTCTTCTAAATGATGCTAACTCGTGGGCTGTGAAAAGGCTATTAGTATGGCTGGTGTCGCTTGTCTGTCCTGTACTGTGAACATAAGTACACGCTGTAGTCAATTAAGTGCTTGGTGGATAAAAATTTTAAGGAGCACTAATAAAAATAATCCCATCAATTACGTGTGCTCCATTTAATACAGGGTTGCTTAAAATAAAATTTCCCAAACATATGTTCATTATGGATTGCAGCGGGCTGGGAACCAGTAGTCTTATGTATGCATTTAAAGTCCTACTCTGACTAGGGAAGCAGAAAAGTGACAAGTTAGTTGCAATGAGCTTCTAAGAGCCTCTTTCTGTTGCTTTCAGGCTACAACCCATTTGCCCCATCGAAGGACGATTCGGAGCCCGCAGCCAGGCCGAATTCCCTCTCCGCGCCCTGCAGTTTAAGCGGGGCCTGCTGCACGAGTTCCGGAAGGGCAATACTTCCAAGGAGCAAGTTCGCCTTCATGACCTGGTCCAGCAGCTCCCCAAGGCCATTATCATCGGGGTGAGGAAAGGAGGCACAAGGGCCCTGCTTGAGATGCTGAACCTCCATCCAGCGGTGGTCAAAGCCTCTCAAGAAATCCACTTTTTTGACAATGATGAGAATTATGCCAAGGGAATTGAGTGGTATAGGAAAAAGATGCCTTTTTCCTACCCACAGCAAATCACAATTGAAAAGAGCCCAGCATATTTTATCACGGAAGAGGTTCCGGAAAGGATTTACAAAATGAACTCATCCATCAAGTTGTTGATCATTGTCAGGGAGCCAACCACAAGAGCTATTTCTGATTACACTCAGGTGCTAGAGGGGAAGGAGAGGAAGAATAAAACTTACTACAAGTTTGAGAAGCTGGCAATAGACCCAAATACCTGCGAAGTGAACACAAAATACAAGGCGGTAAGAACCAGCATCTACACCAAACATCTGGAAAGGTGGTTAAAATACTTTCCGATCGAGCAATTCCACATTGTGGACGGAGATCGCCTCATCACGGAACCTCTGCCAGAACTTCAGCTTGTGGAGAAGTTCCTAAATCTTCCCCCGAGGATAAGTCAATACAATTTATATTTCAATGCTACCAGAGGGTTTTACTGCTTGCGATTTAACATTATCTTTAATAAGTGCCTGGCGGGCAGCAAGGGACGCATTCATCCAGAGGTGGACCCCTCTGTCATTACCAAATTGCGCAAATTTTTTCACCCTTTCAATCAAAAATTTTACCAGATCACTGGGAGGACATTGAACTGGCCCTAAGATAATAAGTCATATAACACTATGTGTTGTGGCTGGAGACTCACAATGTCTCCCCTCGATTAAAAATATGCACTTTTCTTAGACACAGCTATCCGAGTCATTTTTCCATGTATACTTGTACATACACAGTGTGTGACCAAATATAAGATCAATTCTTTTTCTATTGAAAATTGACCAAAAAAAAAAAAAAAAACAAAAGTTTGCCGTCTGAGTAGTTGCATCTTTTAAGCTATTGACGAAAAGAAAAGATGGTGGTATTGGGGGAAAGTGACTTCAGCTTATCCTCAAAGAGTTAGTCTTCCTTTGAGTCAGAATTTGTCGCCCGCCATCTTCATAGATTTAAGCCAAAAGATTATGTGTGAAAACGCACCGACGGCTGTGAAGCGTCAGGAGGTAGAGGATTCAGTTATGCGTTCTTTTCTAAGGGAAAGCTGGCTCTCTAATTCAGAGACTGAATTGGTGCCATGAAAACAGAAAATACTATTTTCTTATTATTTCAAAGAATGTCTTGTCTCATGAACTTGACACTGTTCCAAAGTTCCTGTGGTGATTTTGCACTATTGTTTTCTCGTAGAGACCCATGGTGTCTGTCACACGTGGCATGTCAATCACACATTTGAAAGTTAAGTCCTTTCACTTCCATGTCCTACGTCCACAAAGAGAAATGTCATGTACATACTGTATATTGTTGTAAATACTGGTTTCACACTAAGTAATTCTATTTTGTAAACTGAATATGGCTATTTAATTTATTGTGAAAATTAAATTTATTGTGGTATTTAAAAATGGAATGGATTAAAATTACTCTATGTGCAACCTTTTTATTCCCCCCCTCCTTTTGTTTTACGTGCCCCCTGCTGGCTCCCCAAATCAAGGCTGTTTGTGTGCACGCCAAAGGGCTTGGAAAGATGCGCTGCTCAGATTTCCGTACCCTTGTGAAAATGCTTTTATGGAGTGGGGTTGAGGATCTTAAAGAAAACATCTCAGCCATCTGGAAATCTAGTAATACAGCCACGTCAAAGAATAGTAGCCGCTACTCCTGCTGCAAATTTGTAACAATTAATTTACCTCTAATCAGAGTCAGACCAGTAGAGAAATTAAATAAAATAAGATCAGAAAACTTGTGTGGCCTCTGTACTGAAAGCTGCTGATGCTTCAAAAATGAATACAAACTCCCCCCCCCCCAAAAAGGAATACAAACTCTCAGAACTCCCTCTTTGAGATGAAAATATATCAGTCTCCTCAGAAACGATCAAATGCGTACTGTTGCTCTTACTAACATAAACATATGGCTCATATTTCCAGCCAGAGAAATTAATGCTAAATTGGGTGCTTGCTAACATCAGATACACTGTACCATGCTTAAATATAATTCAGAAAACCATGAAAAGAGGTATCAACCACAAGAACAAAAAGAGGGATTTTTCACGATCATAGCTGCTCATCCAGTAGAAAACGTTTAGGGGAGTTTTACTCCACATCACGTTGAGAGTGCCTAGAGAAATCAGCAAATTACCATGGGTTCCCTTTGGATTGTAATAAGCGTTGATTTTCTCCATGAGTTGTTTATTCTGTCCAGTGATTTGATGGTGAACTTACCTAAATAAATAGCCCTTTCCCCTCTGGTGTTGGTATATATTGCTTCTCAAGCTACAGCCTTAGTAATCATCTCTACTGTTTCAATTAGCAATGATGCCGTTCTCTCAGCATGGGATGGACGTGACTCCAGCCCACGCTGACAGGCCAGCTTCCCACTCACTGCGCAGCGACTCTGGAGAGCGTCTCGGGTCTCAATTCCAATCCCTTCTCCCTCAAGCCGTGAATGAAATCAAACATACGGAATGTAGCATTTGATTTCCTTGTGCCTCAACTCTCAACTAACCATCAGAGTAAACTCCAAATGATACGTTCAAGGTCATAATTACATGCTATCATTAATTCTATTGTAACTCTTTCTAGAATACCGCAGCTAATACAGTTTTATACCAGAACTATCAAAGTATACCCCAGTGGAACAGTGATGTTTTAAAATCTTAGCCGAGGTATTCCACCAATAAAATTGAAAAATGGCAATCTTGGGGTACCTGAGTGGCTCAGTTGGTTAAGGGTCTGACTCTTAGTTTCAGCTCAGGCCATGGTCTCACGGTTTGTGGGTTTGAGCCCAAATAAATAAATAAACTTTTAAAAAAGTTAAGAGAAAAACAGCAATTTTTTCCTAGATAAACAGAGGAATTTTTTAAAAATAATGAATAGAAATTTATCAGTGATAATTTTTTTTATTAAAATATTTTTAATGTTTATTTTTGAGGGAGAGAGAGTGTACAAGCAGGGAGGGGCAGAGGGAGAGGGAGACACAGAATCTGAAGCAGGCTCCAGGCTCCGAGCTGTCAGCACAGAGCCCGATGCGGGGCTGGAACTCACAAACCGTGACATCATGACCTGAGTCGAAGTCGGACGCTTAACTGAGCCACCCAGAAGTCCCCCAAGTTTTTCTTAATTTTTGCTAATGCTACCAATAATATATATTAGAGTTTATTCTGAGATTCTATTTGGTTTATACTGACTTTGCTAATTTGTTATTTTTGGCTCCATAAGCCATTGTTTCTTCTTCACTCTCAGCAAAAAAAAGTTCTGTGATTTCCAATTGTTTCGCTTTCTAAGTAACTTTGAGAATTGTTTTCAACCTTGGAGCCTCCCCGCAGAGACCTAAAGCAGGAGGCCTGGCCTGGGAAGATGTTTTGGAGGTAGGTTTCATCTCCCTGAAAAAAAGAAAAAAAACAGCTACAGCCACTGCTGGTTGAGCAACATAGAAGTAAAAATCCTATAACTTCATCGCATACTTCCGCTGGAGGCTTTAAACCTCCTTGTTTAGGAAAATGTTTCCTGTTGTCATCAAACAGGCAACAGACCTCTAGAGAAATCCTCTAGATTTATGTTGGCTCCACCAGGGTTCTCTTTAATAAGTTACTCCTTTTACATCGTGAAATCTTTGCATTCCTCCTGGAGGCTTGGTGGCACCATACAGCGTTGTGAAACAGTTCTAACTGCAAAGAGCAAAAAAAAAAATTTAAGCAACGGTAAAGTTTCTGATGGACTGAAAGGCTGAAATAACACCATTTTGGAAGCTAAGAAATTGCAATTACAAGTATACAAACTGGAACTGGAGTCCTGAGAGATCAGAGAGAAAAAGAGACCTACAGTAACCCCCTGGACACACAGCCCCAGTTCAAGTCCATCACCTAGTCACCTGAAATCACCTCACAGAAGCACTTTTCCTATTAACTGCACTGTCGTATAGGAAACCTCTAAGACATTAGGGCCTGTGCTCATGGATGATAAAGCAATGGCATGTAAACCAGCATAATCACATCTGATCTTAGATTTGGCACCTTTTATGTTGAAGGACCAGCAAGAACAGTCACTAACTGCCACTAAGGCTGATAGGGCCTCACAAGAGCACTGTTCGTGGTGCCACGCCTCGTACAAGAGCCCTACTGGGCCCGCAAGGCCCTTTGAGGAGCCTTACCTGGGACACTGGAGGCATGTTGCTGCAAAGGGAAGCCCAGGGAATCAAGGGTAAGGGAAGCCCAAACTCCAGCCCTGCCAATAGCTTTTGCTTTCTCCGATTAGCAGTGAGCTAGATTGGATGAGCCTAATTTGAGGGTCTTCATGAGCCTAATTTGAGAAACTTCTGGGGGTGGACAATTTCAAACGATCATAAATAGTGTCTTCCCGCCAAAGACTTTTGTATTCTCTTGGCACAGTGAGCAGCCATTTTCCACTCAGGAGAATGGTCTACGGTATAAGCAAAAAAAGAAAAGTTCACCGAAAACATTTCCCCTAAAAATGACTAAATACAGCCAAATCTTAGCAATTCGGACTAACAAGGTGAAAGTACAGAATATTTTCAAGCAAATTCATTGCAATGATTCCCAAAAGGATAAGGTGCAAAACTATACTAACGTACTGAAAAATATCTAATTGCACCTGCTTTACTAAATAAAAGCCTCTTAATTGGCTTTTTTTTCCCCAAATCGGTGTTACTCAAGTATTTCAAAACAGTCTGTTCTCCTAAGTAGGTTCCTCAGGCCCTCGAGCGTCTGTTTATCAATTTTCATAGCAAACCTTTCCTTTATAGCTAGACTAAGGATGAAATTTAGGCCAAACTAGGATTCTTTGGTAAGTTTCTAATAAAGGGTGCCTTACTATACATCCTACAAAATCAGTTTTGTTTTGTTTTCACACTTTGCACTTTCAAAGATTTCTTAACGATTACATCTTATTGTAACTTTTCGGCATAAGAGTGCTGCTTCTTAATGATGCCAAATGAACTGGGGAATTGAAGAGGAAGAACTGAACTGAGAGCAACATGCATTCCCATAGAAAGCACCTGACTGGTATTCCAAGAACAAGTGTCTGTTATGCAAAGGCAGCTCAGTAAAGGGGTGTCTGGGGGGCTCAGTCGGTTAAACGGCAGGCGCTTGGTTTGGGCTCAGGTCATTATCTCACAGTTAGTGAGTTTGGGCCCCTGTGTTGGGCTCCACTCTGGCAATGCAGAGCTTTCTTGGGACTCTCTCTCTCTCTCTCTCTCTGCCCCTCCCCTGCATGTGCTCTCTCTCTCAAAATAAACTTTAAAAAAAAAAGCAGTCCACCACAAGGGGGAGTGGTTCCCAGTAGACTGGTAATTTTACAAAGACGCAGCTCACCTCCAAAATTCTGAATACACAGATTTCTGCTTTACCTGTCCTTTTCAGACAGATGCAGCATTGCTGGCTTTGAAGATGGAGGGAGGGGCCACAAGCCAAGAAATATGCCAGTGTTTAGAAGCTGGAAAAGGCAAGGCCTAGAACCTCCAGAAGGGAACACCTGCTAACACCTTAATTTTAGCCTAATGAAACTTGTGTTGGATTTCTAAACCTACAGAAATGTGGAGGTGTGCATTGTTTTTAAGCTGCTAACTTTGTGGTAATTTGCTACAGCAGCCATAGAAAATGATCATAAGAAACAAGGAGAGGGGGGCCTGTGTGGCTCAGTTAAGCATCCAGCTCTCGATCATGGCTTAGGTTGTGATCTCACAGTTACTGTAGGTCTCACAGTGAATCATTTTGGGAGATCAAGCCCCATATCAGGCTCTGCACTGACAGCATGAAGCCTGCTGGGGATTCTCTCTCTCCCTCTCTCTCTCTCTCTCTGCCCCTTCTCTGCTTATGCTCTCTTTCTCTCTCTCTCTTCCAAAATAAATAGATAAAAGTAAGAGAAAGAAGGAAAAATGGAGTGCTGAGTGCTGGCATTTTTAATCAGCTTCTCCTCTGTCATCTCCACAGGGTGATGGGGCCATAGCCATCAGTCACAAAGGGCACTTCCAAACAAAGCAAGCAGAAGCCCTGAAGGGCCAATGTACCCTTGCAAGTTCCCAAAGGCAACTGCAGGCAGAATGACCCTCAAGGAGACAATTTCCTGGTGATTAAAACCAGAGCAGGTCTCATTTCTTCTGGGACACCTCCGCTGAAGCTGAGAGGTTACAAAAACAAAAAACAAAACAAAACCAAAAAAACAATTTAATGGTAACTTACAGATAAGTTTATGACAAGGTATATAGATTATGTGACATTTTTAAATATCTCTAACATTAAGGTTTTTACACAGAAAAGAGAAAGTATTTCTGGTCTGGTCTTCTTACATGTTCATAGAGTCTAGACAATCCAGAATATCTGAAGTCTCCAAAGATCAGAGCCAGGATCTGGCTCTTTTTCAAATTGGTCCCAGGATCTCCTCCAAATGGCCTCAAAAATTGTCCTGTAAGGAAAACAAAGACCTGAGATTCTTCCTCCAGGGATTAATGAAATTCAGAGACATTTATTGATCACCTAATATGTGAAGGATCCAGTAAACAATTACTAAAGGTCACTAGAAAAAGCCAGTATTTGAGGTGTGACCAGAATACAGGCCTCCAGAATTCCAGCCCAGGGCTGCTTGTCAAGAAGTCGCTAAATGGTTCTATTTATTATTTATGTCTGCCTACGTCTTAAAAGGATTTGCAGTGGCAATTTTTTAATTAAAATTTTTTTCTAATCTCTTTCTAATCGCGTCTTATTGGCTGCATTTCAACCCTTTGTACTTAATCAACCTTGAATAGTAACGTGTATTGAGTCTGTATAAACCCATGAACTAGCATTAAAATTAAAATGTACACACATTTAATACACATGCAATATGTATGGGCATATTTGTATTTGTAAGCCTGCTGAAAGAAGCTAATGATAATGGTTCCTTGTGGGACTAATCAAACTTATTCTTTTGTTAGCGATTCTCTATCAAATCTGCATAGCTGCCTTTTAAAAATGACATTCCAAAGGTGTCACAGTCCAGCCAAACAAAGTGAATACATAAAGAAAAGAAAAACTCGATAAATTAATATTTCAAAAGCCCATCGACTTATCTGGAAACAAACACTTCTATGAAAGAACACAACTTGACCAATTAAAGTGTCGCTTCATCTAGTATAAAAGGTTGCAATGGTAAAAACACATAGGTCTTGTTAATTCAAGGATACTGAAAGTGCTCACACAGGAGGTATTATACATGCATGGCCACCGTTGCGTGCGTGTGGATACGTGTGCATGTGTGATTTTCAGCAATTCGGTAACAGTGTCTCATCCCCATGTGATTATTACATTGCTTTGGCTTGACCACCACCAAGAGTTTTTCACCTTGGAATTGTATCAAGTTTCTCGGAAAGCACAATTAAATTTAAAGATAAATTTAAGAACAACATGTTTACTTGGCATTATTATCTGTATCTGCTGTGCCTGAGGCACTGAGGTAAACAAATTAGTAACATTGGTAGGTGCACAGGCCTGGGCCTCAAGCTCTGACAGCATGGAATTGAAAACTCCCTCTGGGATCCTGAAATGTCTTCAGAAACTCCATGCTAAAGACGTAAACATCACTGAAAACAAAAGGTGTTTGAGGTGAATGGTCAGAATCAGACGGACAGAATAGGCCCAATGCCTGGTTTTTCACCCACAGCCGTCTCCGGGGAAAGACCGAAAAGGGAGTAGACACCCAGTGAGTGTTATCTGTGTTTATACACACGGACTCCCCAACGGAATTCAGCCACACAAACCCTTGTTTTAAACAGTCTGTTAAATTGGTCGAATTATTGGTTACTAGGGGACCATCTTCAAAAAAGTGACTTCCACCTTTTCAAGTTCTCCTTCAGACAATGCCTTTTGAAAGCTTTGGAGAAATCACTTAAAAATTCTTTACGTGAAATTAATTCTCTTTCGATCCCTTTGGCTGGCTCGTGCCCCCTATGGGTCCCAGCCTCTGCAGCATGCTCACAAAGCCTTCCCGGGAGTCCTCAAGACTCAATGTGTGTCAATGTGTGAATGCATGTGAGGGGGTGTCCTTCTATTCTTATTGTTATACTCCCTTTCAAAAAATACCAAAACCTCCCTATGGAGTATGAACAAAGCAGCTCTTTCCACCCCTATGTTCCGAATCTACCCCCTGTAAAGCTCAGGCAAGAGCAGAAGACAAATCTGGGTAACAGACACCATGTTGAATTTAGAATCTCATGATAAGTGTTCAACAAACATGCGTGGATTAAATGAATAAGTCCTCTTTCATTGTGATGGTGGAGGCTTTGCTGCTGTCTTAAATTTGTTTGCCTGTCTTATCCTTCCTTTAGAGCGGGTTCTCTGCCAGGAGAGTCCAAGGTCCTCTATGCAAATAGATTTCAGGTGGTCAACCCACCAAACAACCAGACCTGCCCCCCACCAGTGGATATAGTGTAGGCTTTTGCTGGGCTCCCAAACGCCCATTATACTTATTGTATTTTTAAGTGCTTTTTTTTTTTAATTTATTTTGAGAGAGAGAGAACACGAATGGGGTAGGGGCAGAGAGAGAGGGAGAGAGAATTCCATGCAGGCTCCACACTATCAGCACAGAGCCCAACACGGAGCCAAATGCCCGCTATGCTTTTAACACGTTGTAAGATACAAATGCTAAGAACCGAGGGCTCCCTTCAAACTCTGCTCTCTTCCTTCTCATGCCAGGTAGCAGCATGACAGTTCAAGTCACTCCACTTCTTTATGCCCTCCTCCCAAACAAACGGTGAGGGCGTTCTATTCATGTAAGAGACCTAGCTCCTCAATAAATGTGGATCTCTGAATTTTCTCTATTACAGTTAAGTGTCACATTTCATTAGGCACGAATTAAAATTGTGAATCGCCAAAACAATAGACTCATTGGCACGTTCATCCCAGTAAACCGTGTTCTGAATATCATTGCTTAGGGGATTATAACACTAAAGGTGAGCGGCTTAGTTCACTGATAGGATAGAAGTAGGGCTTCTTGTTGGTGTTTTTAATTACACTTGACTTCTACCTTCTTGCATGTTAATGCATCTGAGCCTGGGCAACCGTGGACACAATATGATGGACTCAAAGAGAAGGAGATGGTTCACAAGCCACCAGAATACCGGAGAATAACAGATCGACATCTACACAATAACTCCCGCATCACAGAGTAGGAGAAACACCCACTTTCAGTCACTTTGACACGTGTAGAAAGTCATTAGAAGATCTTAATGAAAGAACTATGTTAACTGAACTAATTATTTGACTAAGGCTCTCTACGTGTAAGTAAAACAACCAAACCATAGATGATCCATTTATTTCTACTAATGGTAGAAATACCTGCAAATTGAAATTGCAACTCGGTTGATTGCTCACATCATTCAGACACCGGCAAACCTTTTAGGAATGTATTTGGTGAACGAATGATTTTGGAAAATTCACTAAATGAAGAGGCAGCAGCTGTGAATAGATGAAAACTCTTGACTCAAATATCCATCTAGGTCAATAGAACTACACCTGTCAGGGCACGATGGATAATATAGCCAACGTCTACCCACTGGGCTGCTTATTTCAGTGCCTCACAAGTAGTTCTGGCAGAGACCCAAAAGAAATGTGCATGTCACTTCCTATCCGTCGTATTACAGATAGGCGGCCCAGGTGAAAAGCCACTATTCTCTATTCTAAAATGTTGCTTTTATTGTCATAATAAGTGCAGCATAATTAAGAGAATGGTGTCTTTATTTGACATTTCTTCTGTCTCACAAGCAACTTTAGGACAAGTATTATGTCATCTCTACGTCCCCATCCCATGCAGGCACAAGACTCCCTCCTTACACCACAGTGAATGATTTTTTTTTAATTGTGAATGAAAACACTTAACCATTTAAATAATATCAAGAATCTCAAAAGATCACTGTTGGCTGAAAAGTAGCTTCTGAGGCCCAATGCCACCCAGGGCACCACCAACTACGGATGCTCTTGGATGCACGCGTTTCGTGTAGGGCTCATCACTTGCATCAGGAGGTACAAGAACGGTCTTGGCTCCAAGCCTAACATTGGCAAAGGGGTCAAAGTTGGACTAGCGGCACTGCCTCCAAATGACACCAGACTGCCGTCCCTGGAAAACTCTGGCATATATCACACTTTCTGACATATTTCATTTTCTAATACATTCGAACCTCAGAAAATGGTGGTAGGCCCCGTGACATCCGAGAGGCAACAACCTCATGCATCTGGACCTAAACTCGTTCACAACAGGATTGGCAGGACGGAGGAGAGGATCCGTCTAACAGGCTCACGTCGCTTGTCCTTGTCAGTTTGGGAAACGGTGTGGGACCCGCAGGTGCGCGTGAGAATGCACTTTTGAACAGCAAATGCTAACGGAAAAAGTAGTGCGGGAATGCTAATCCATATTCCGACGGAAATGCTCTGGTTTCAGTATTCTTTTTGAAAAACCTAACTTCTCGAGTAAATTGGTCACACTCCAAGAGGAATTAGGCTTGAAAGATAACAGAACTTCAAAAGCCAAATAGAAAAGACCAGACCTGAGGCTGTGAAGTGCATTCAGAAGAGAGAAGGGTTTTAACTCAGCTTTCAAAGCTTGTTCTCCCTCCTCTTTGAAAGTTTCTGACACTTTGAGAGTTGCTGAAGATTTTCCCACCCGTGACGTCTTTCATCAGAAAAGCGTGAAATGACAAAACTCTTTCGAGGTAGAGCAGGGGGAATGTGGAAGTCAGAATCAGGTAAAGTCAGTTGCCCCTTGTGCTGCTTATTTTGTTGTTGCTGTTCTACTTATTCTTGAGCCTCACAGCCGTCTCCAAGAAAGCTGCCTGAGCCTTGCTTATCTCATTGCAAAGAAGCACATTCGATTACGAGTGAAACCAAGGCCCCAAATGTGTGACTCCCGACAGTAAGCACAGGGCGCGGCACGTTGCCAGAAACGTGTCTCCATGACCCGCTGGCCACTGGCCATTGGCTAGTGACTGCCAAACAGACGATAACAACAACAACAAAAACCCAAAGGGAAAAAGAAAGGAGGAAGGAATAAAAATAGGAGGTGGCAAATACACAGCTCAGTACTTACATTCCTGCCTCTTTCTGGCTACTTCTTTTACCCAGAACCCTGTTGTCCTGCATTTACCCTCGGGAACCTCCGGGGACCCTCCAAGATTCAACTGAGAATCATTCCAATTCCTAGTATGTTCCAGGCTCCGTACTAGGCACAAGGAACCGGAAAGTGCACAGCAAAATACTGACCCTCAAAGAGCTGTGTGCCAGGCTCACAAGTGGGCACCAACAACAATGTACAAAGAAAGCAGTTATTCTAAGCTCACTCTTTGCCACAAAGAATAGAACAGTGCACAGCACAAGATACCTACCGACAAGGAGCTGAGCACCAGACTCAGGGCTAGACACAGGAAACACAACAGTGCAGAATGAAATATACTCACCTGGAGGGGACTGGAGTCCAGGCTCTGTGCTGGCAGCACACAACCCAAGGTTCCTACTCATAGTCGATGTGTGCCAGTTTCAATATGGGCAAACGAACAAGGTAATGTCCAATGCAATGTGCCTACCCTCAAGGAACTGCCTTCCCAGAACCCCTTGACACGGTACTTGCTTTTCTACCTCCTGATAAACATCATCACTTTTTTCAAGTTTGTTTATTTTGAGAGAGAAAGAGAGAGAGAGAGCAGAGAAAGGGAGAGAGAGAATCCCAAAACAGGCTCTGCACTGACAGTGGGGCTCAATCCCATAAACTGTGAGATAGTGACCTGAGCTAAAATCAAGAGTTGAGGGGCGCCTGGGTGGCTCAGTCGGTTAGGCAGCCGGCTTCAGCTCAGGTCATGATCTCGCGGTCCGTGAGTTCAAGCCCCGCGTCGGGCTCTGTGCTGACAGCTCAGAGCCTGGAGCCTGTTTAGGATTCTGTGTCTCCCTCTCTCTGACCCTCCCCCATTCATGCTCTGTCTCTCTCTGTGTCAAAAATAAACGTTAAAAAATTAAAAATAAATAAATAAATAAATGCCTATATTAGTCTATATCAAAGTCTTATTCTCCAACTACAATGTTAACTTGCTCTAAATCATACTTCCACAGTGCCTAGTACTGTTCTAAGTACACAATTCTCTTCAATGCCTTTTATTTTATTTTTTTTAAGTAAGCTCTAGGCCCAACTTGGGGTTTGAACTCACGACCCTGAGATCAATGCTCTACTGACTGAGCCAGCCAGGCACACCCTTTCAGTGCTGTTTTCATCAAAGTATTCTACGGCTTATGCAGAAGTTACTCTTTTCATCAGAAATGCACTCTGTTCTTGGACCCACACCTCATACATCTTCAGCATGAAAAACAGTTATATGCTTGAAGGTTGCATGTATTCTGGTAAAAAGAACTGATGACAATTATACATTAATCAAGATATTTGCTACCCTCAACTCATATTGTTTCCACTTTATTTTTATATGCTATAAAAAAATAGAATATTCAAAAAAACTTACCACTTTAGGCAAACTGGTTAAAGTAACATTGGAAAAACTCACAGCTTAGGCAAGAAACAAGAAGTTAAATACATTTTCTTTTAATAATGCACAAGACCAGAGGGAAGGCAGGTGTAAGAGAAGTACCGTGTCAGACTCTACCAGAGTTATTTTTGAATAGCTTCAAAGAAAGAAAAGTTGCAAAAGTTAAAACGAAGAAAAAAAGGAATTTTAAACGGCAGATTAATTCGAAGTTTGGAAGACTTTTCAGGACAGTAATTCACAGCTTTTTGAATGTATTTAAATGAGGTGGAAACTGACAAAATGGAATTGTTTTAGAAAACTTGCCCCAAGCAGACAAAGAGCAGATGGGTGGAAGATGGCAGTGAACACACACATAGCTACTTAACTCCAGTTTGGAAATGGACCATTAGGCTAAGGATGAGACAGAAAAAAAAAAAAAAAAAAAGTTTAACTCAAAACAAAAGAAATAAACAAGCTAGCTAACTTTCAAAGTATTCTGCCTGATTTTTATTTCAAACCACTCTTTAGGGGATCAGAAGTACATCAGCTTCTGCGAGCAGGCAATGGAAACCATCTTTGTGTTCCTCACAAGGCTCATTTGCTCATAAAACAAGAGAATGAACAAGACTGCAGCATCCACACTTACTGATCACACGGCAAAGATTAGTGTTAATTCATCTTAAGAGGTCCTGATTGGCCACATTTATAGCACAACATTTAAACCCCAAGGTGATTTAATTGGAGTCACATTACTAAAGAATTCAAAAGAAATTCTTGAGAAATTGAAATTAGGTAATAATAATAAAGATCTGGGGCTGCTCTAGGTTCAGGAAACTGTAGATGGGCTGGTTTAACTTCTGTCCTAAAGGAAGTATTAAGGCTTTATTTTTAGAAACCAATTAAGAATACTAATGGACGAAGCTTTCCCTCCGTCTAGGGGAAGCTAACCTGGTTGCAGAAAAATATGGCCACTCTCACTAACAGAAGTGATAAGAGATGTCATTTGAAGATAGCAGAGCTGAGGAAGACAAAAAGGAAAAGCCAACATCATAATTAGATTTCCAGGAAGAGTATGAGAGCATTTCACACTTAGAGTAAAAGGTCCAAATGTCAAAGTCACTGAATGGCTAGTGATAACACTGTCAGCACTCTGGTGTTAACCCTCCGAAGCAAGATGAAAAGATTCTGTAACCTCAGATTCTTAGATGGTCTGGGTGGCAGTACCTTACACGTGAACTTGTTATGTACTGAGGAGTAGTTTTTATTAAATATAAATAATAGATTACAACTTGCCTTAAAGCATGTTACGATGTTGTAGACAATATGATACTAAGAACCATCTTACAACGTGATGGACTATGACACTAAGAACCATGACTGAGTGATGAAAATTCAATCCAGTACAAAACTTGGTAAATCGGGGCTATATCTCATCTGTACGGCTTTCTGGAGTGAGTAAAAGCAGACAAAACTACATACAGAGACGCTTTCGAGGAAAAATAAATGTCCGATGTTTCTGGTCATAGATTTTCATCCTAAAAACAAAAACAAAAACAAAACAAAACAAAACAAAAAACGAAATACATTTTACTTTGAGCAGAACATCTGGCCAATTCGGTCCAAAGTTCCATCAGTCAGGAATGCTCCCAGGTGGCCGGATTAATGACCTTTTTTAGGTATTGACTCTCCATTCTGGCATCATGATATTACTACTCAAGGACATAAGTTACTTCTTAAGAGGGTAGGTTCGTTGATGGATAGGTTAACTTTTTAATTTTCTAGACTTTGAAGCAGCATACACTACTCTAGATTTGTCACCATCTCCGAACATTTATGGAGGAGACAAAACCTAAATGCATATGAACATGAATTAAAAGAACAAAGTGGCATCAGCTATCTACCAAACGAATGCTAAAGACAACAAATACCAAAGGTAGCAGTGGTTTGGAAAGGTCAAGAAAGGCACCCAGGGTAAGGAAAAGATGTGAGCAAAAATTCTGATTCGAATTCTCCTGGCTTGTCCAATTTGAATACAGTGTGGGACTCCTAGTGCAGATGTAATGAAAAATAAAGTGGGAAAGGTAATTAAAAGTAAAATGATGTAGTCTTTGGAAAGTCAGGTTTGGCAATTTGTACTTAATCTGCAGATACGTGGATGGATGATTTAGAAAGTTTGAAGGTATATCTGTGAACAAGATGGGCCAAAAGAATGAAGGTGGAGAAATCAGTTAAGACTATTTCAATAATCCAAGCCAATCAAACCAAATTAATACATTGGTAGCCCAAGGGCCTCCAGTCTGGCCCACGCAGACTTTATTTAGCCTGAGATATTATTGGCATATAACACTGTAGAAGTCTAAAATGTATAAAGCTTGACTTGGTACATTTCTTTACTGCAGTATGATTACTACATTAGTGTTAGTATCTATCATGTCACATAATTATCATTTCTCTTTTAAGGTGAGAATGTTTATGATCTAGTCTCTTAGCAACTTTACAGTAAAGAATACAATATTGTCGACTATAATCAGTATAGTGTGCATTAGTTCTCCAGAAATTGCTCATCTCCTGGTTCCAAGTTTGTAGTCTTGGACCAAAATCTCCCCAACGCCCTCACCCCCAGTCCCTAATTACCACCTTTCTACTCTCTGTTTCTGAGTTCAGCGTTTTTAGATTCCTCATATAAGTGACATTATACAGTCATTGTCTGACTCATTGTCATTCCCCTCTGACTTATCTCCCTTAGCATAATGCCCTCAAGGGTGTTATCAAGACCCTACCAAGACCGTATTGTCAAAGTCTATCCGTATGAAAGAATGCCTACATACTTTTTAAACAATTTGAAATAAATTGCCAACATCTAAAATGAGCATATTTCCCATGAAAACCTGAATTTTCTACTTCTCCAGAAGGACTGTTCAAGACCCTTCATAATCCTTAGGGCCTAGGCACTGAATTTGGTGACCCAATCCCATTTTCTTCCAAACATATCCAAGTGAACCCAAGTCTCACATTAAATATAATTTATACCTGGCTACAAATTGATTTGCATGTGATTAGTTGACAACATGTTAGGTTTTGCAGACATTTAATTAAAATGTTTATTAATTGTAGTTTGCAGTTTTGTTTTTAAAGCAGTCAAAACCTTTTTTTTTTTTTTTATTCTTGGTTATATATATGTCATCAGTTTCTGAAAAACTGCAGGTACCATGCCTATGATGACTAACAGATAAAATAATACTATTCTCCTGAAAAAAACTCATGGCAGCACTGGGTCCACATTTGTATAAAACTAACATCCCCATTAGATGGGCCCTGTGCTCAACGAGATACCATCAGAATGTGTCACTCTTCACATTACCTGCCTGGACCCTGTGACCCCAGGCATTTGGGACCTTTGCTTTAGATTCCTACCGCTTAGAATGTGGTCTGCACACCTGTAGAATTCATATCATTTGAGAGCTGGACGGAAATGCAGAATTGCATACCCCACTGTGGGCCTTCAATTTAGCATGTCATGAACCATTTTGATATCCTACAAACATTAAAGTTTGCAAGCACTGTTTTGATCAATGTATGGTCCCCCCCACTGGAAGCATCAACATCACCCGGGAGGTGTAAATTCTCAAGTTTCACCCAAGATCTACTAAATTAGAAACTCTGGGATGGGGACCCAGGAGTCTGTGTATTAAAAAGCCTTCCGGATGATGCCAAGGAACACTAACGTGTGAGAGCCACTGTTCAGACGATGGTTTCTTAAACCAGGACAGTAAGGGGGAAGGAAAATACAGAGCTGACTATATAAATACCTGCAAGGGAGAGATCAGTAGAATTTAATGACCGCTTGGAGCGGAGAGATGGAGAAAGACAAGGTTCAAGGGTGACAAGAAACTTGAACCCATGTTCTTTTAACTTGTGCGCAAGATGGGAAATTTTACTTGCCAGAATATCTCCGTTAAGGATTTTTCACTAGTAAAAGGTGCAGAGTGAATGAAGATATTTCCTAAAAGGAAAAGGAGATGCTGGGTTTCAATGAAACAGCGTTTCAGTTCGGGGTGTGGAAGGGCAAAGAACTGCGGGGAGCACCCACTTTCCAGGAGCTGTGGGGTGGCTGGCAGGAGCCCAACCCCCTCACTTTAAGGATGAATGAGGTGCTGTGGTGGCAGGAAAGGAGAAGAAAGGAAAGCACCCCCAAGGGCATCTGAGAGAGGAGAAAAGAGGGAGCGGAGAAGGCAGAGGCAATGGGAACACAGAGAAACAGGAAGTGGGAAGGAAGATTATGAAGATGCTAGGTGTGCCTGAAGGTGCTCTCCTCGCCCTACCTCCTTTGCACCTCCAAACACTTGGGAAAACAAAGTTCAGGAGCTACAGTTTAACTGCTCAGCTCTGTTTCCTCAAACGTGGTGCAATCCCTGTCCCAGGCCCCGTGGACCCCTGAATGGATTTGACTTAGGAAAGAGTACTGATGCATTTAAGTAGGAAAATCAGAAAGAAAAAAAAAAATGAATAGAATGAATCATTTTTATATGTGTTGAATTTGAGCTTTCGGCAGGAAAATCAAAGTCAAAATATCCAATAGTCCATTCGTGACACACAATGGGAGCTTGAAAGAGATTTAGCTTTTACAGTCATCTACATACAAGCAACCACTGGACTTATTAAACACAAACCTTGAAGAACATGAGGATTAGCAGGCTGAAGGAGACCGAAGAGCCAATGAAAGGGAGAAAAAGGCAAATGAAACAGTATAATTTTCTAGGGTTTGGAGGCCGGGAGAATACTGAGTTTCAGGGCGAGCTCAACTCTGAGCCCAGATCAGTGAGGCATGTTCATACACATTAGCTTATTAAACCTATACGGCAGCATTTCAAGATGGGTCATTATACCCATGGACACATAATACCAAATACAGAGAAATTTCCTAATTAGCCCCCAAACTACACAGCCCCAAATCTAGCTCAGTGTTTCCCATCACGGGGGGGGGGGGGGGGGGGGGCGGATTTTTGTCCCCCACGAGGCAGCTGGCACGGTCTGAAAAAAACTTGGGGTCTTTACAGCCTGGGGGGAGGGTTGTGGGGAAAGATCAGAGAGGGGATGAGTGTGGAATTGCTACTTGCAACTAATGGATCGAGGCCAGGGATGGTGCTAAACATCCTACAATCACAGGACAGAGAACAGCACCCCCCCCCCCAACAACAAAGAATTATCTGGCCCCAAATATCAATAGTGCTGCTACCGAGAAACCTTATTTAGCATCTAGTCTTTGAAATATGGTGTATAATCTTCCCACAACACCACTCTATCCACACTCAACAGGTTGCTCCACTACGTTAGAGTAAGGGAGCTTTGATGGAAGTTTCTAGAATATGTTTTCTGTGTAGTACACAAGACTGATTTAGACACTCTGGGAGAAAGGCCCGACTATCTGTGCTTTTAAAATCCTTCCAGATGATCGTGTTACACTGTAAAGTTTGAGAACCAGTAATTTTTTTTTTTTTTTGAGTCTGATGAATTTGGTCATTTGAAAACCATCACTGCCTGCTGAGAGTGTACTTTTTGAGAAGGTGCTGGCACCAGAAACTGGGGCAGAAGTGGGGGGCAGATCCCTGTTACATGAGATGGCTGTGAAAAATCCCACCGCTGAAGCAGAGAAACTCCATGGAAGAGATGATTCTTAAGACGAGTTGCAACGAGGAAAAAGCATTTGCCCTGCACGCCAGTTCCAACAGTGCCTTCTAGGCAACGAAGCCAAGCCAGCAGCAGTTAAAGAAACATGTATCAGCATGGCTAATGTTGAGATGACAATAAGCAGTTTAGCATTGACTAGAGGATAGGCGGGGCAAGCGATGGTAGGGGAGACAGCTCAGTCTGAAGGGCGGCAATGAAGAGCTTGGCCGCGTAGGCTGGAGGCAGTTTGTAGAACTAACGAAGGAGGCATGGGGGTTGGGGGTGAAGAGTTTCAAGCATGGAAATACCTTAATTAGATATGCAATTAAAAAATATAATTTAGCAGCTATTTGGATGGGGGACCTCAGTGGGATAAGAGGCTGAAGACACTCTTACAGCCATTTCATCAGCGGTTCCCAAAGTGGGAAGAATGTGCCTAGAAGGGATGTAAACTGATCCACTATGGTATGGAAAGGGAATACCGGAACTTGTTGACATGTATCTAATATATTGTCATCTAAACCAATTAAGGTTTACTAGCATTTTAATATATAAATTAATGTGAAGACCTTCGCTTTTTCCGTGTGCCAGAGGGCTGTGTGTTACTGGGACAGGAGAGTAGAAAGATTTCTGTGATGAGCTGGCAGGGAATTTCTCATCCCACACACTTTAGATTGCATATTTCACCTGACGTGTGCCCGACAGATCGTTTTATGGCCCATGGTATCTAATTTAAGCTCAACTAGCCCTTACAAAATGAACACATGGTTTGTAAAAGATTCCTGCAAAGAAACATTAGATTGGTAGATGATGTGACTAATTCAAGCACGAGGAAATGGTAGAGTTCCAGCTTCTTCTCCCGGCCCCAACTCTTCCTCAACCACATTGTAGGCATAGATCTGATAAGACGATGACCAAAATAGTTTAAATTATCCATAATACTTGCAATACTGCATTATATCCTAATCAATAAAGAAAACCTTACCTGAACTGTATGTTGTGCTTTGAGATGCTAGCTACTGACAGTAGGAACTCATCAAAACTAGTAAGATGTTTAAGCAACGAGAATGAAAAAATATACTGTTACTCAAAACATGAATAAATCTCAGAAACCTCACGTTGAGCAAAGAGACCAGACAGAAGCAGGAGGTACTATTTGATTATTATATAAAGTTCAAAACAAGTAAATGTTGTCCGTGGTGGCAGAGGTCAGGCCAGTAGTTATCCGTGGCTGCAGGGGAAGGGGGATGTAGTGACTAGGAGAGGACACAGGGGAACTTCTGGGTACTGGTAATGTCCAATGTCCTGGACCTAATTTAAATTACATGGTTACACACCGATGTTTACTTTGCAAACATTCATCAAGCTAGAAACTTAAAAATGTGTCCTCTTTTCTCCATGTACATTAAACAAAATTAGATAAAAAGTTTACTTGCAAATTTTTTTAAGATGCTTACTAAACATAAACACATGTCCGTAATTTGTGAGAAAACTCCTTTTGTGCTGTTAATAAACTCAACTTTTAAAAATTATTGTTTCAGGGTGCCTGAGTGGCTCAGTTGGTTAAGCGTCTGACTTCAACTCAGGTTATTATCTCAGTTTGTGAGTTTGGGTCCCGCGTCGGGCTCTGTGCTGATAGCGTGAAGCCTGCTTGGGATTCTCTCTCTCTCTCTCTCTCTCTCTCTGCCCACCCCCCATCCGTGCTTTCTCTCTCTCTCTCAAAATAAATAAACTTAAAAAATACACTGTTTCATTCATCTGTATCTAAAATGTGTCTTTGTCATATATGAAATGTTAGACAAATAGTGCATAGATCCCATTTCATCGAATATAAACAATAATACATTGGGGAGATTGAATGCATTGGTTTACTGATGGGGATGTGCCATAAAGAATCTCACCAGACCACGCACAGGTTGATAAGAGTCCGGACTCCCAGTGCACTGGGGATGAGGGGAGGGAATGGGGAGAAGAAATGACAAGAGAGAATCTACAGGACTGATAACTGGTGGGGTTGTGCGATGTGTAAAGGGAAGAAGAGTCCCAGGTTTCCGTGAGGGCTTCCACGTGGGCTCTGAGAGGTTGATAATGCCCTGCACCAAGACAGGAAACCCAGGACGGCAATGGGTGTGAAGAAGATGCATTTAGAATATGAAAGGTGCACTATTTTTATTTTGATCCACAACCATAACCCCCTGTTTTTTAGTCAACACCTAAAACTAATTCATCTATTATTTTCTGAAGGCACATAAGGAAGCATCACTCCTAAGAAGGAATCCTGACTTATTACTGTTATACACTTATGATTACACTAAAAGTATCATTTACTTTTGAGAGAGTCTAGGAACAATCACTCCAAAATCAAGTTCTGTAATTCTTCAATTTTTTCTTTACATTTATTCATTTTTGAAAGACAGAGAGAGACAGAGTGCGAATGGGGAAGGGGCAGAGAGAGAGGGAGACACAGAATTCGAAGCAGGCTCCAGGTTCCAAGCTGTCAGCATGGAGCCCGATGCAGGGTTGAACTCACAGACCACAAGATCATGACCTGAGCCGAAGTCGGCCGCCCAACCGACTGAGCCACCCAGGCGCCCCTCAAGTTCTGTAATTCTTTTTGAAAGTGTGGAAAACAGTGCACAGTATTTTATTATTAGGTCGATGGAAAAGGGCCGTGTAATTAATCCCCAATTACATTCTTAAAATTAGGCTTCTTTTAAAACACACAAGTCAAAGAAATGCATTTGTTTTTAATGGAGACTTTAAGAATGTTTTAAATTAGCATCATGAAAATATTATTAGGACAGAAATCATTTGAATTGCCCACAAAAGATCCTTTTCTCAGAAATGTGCATCAAGTTTGTCATCTCTAAGACTTCATCCTTACTTGACTCTTTTTTAATCCAAAAATCTTTAATTTCTTTACAAGTATTCATCCAGCTCCCACGTACCTCATGAGGATAATTTCCTGAAAGAATCAACACAAAGAGATGCCCGCCTTTCTCTGCAGTCACACCGTGATAGACTAAGCGGCTCAGACAGAAAGGGATAAGCCAGGAGATACTTCTCGGTATCCCATGTTGCTCCCTTTACTACAGGAAAAATGTATTCTACGAAGCTATGAAAAGCACATGGGACTCCCTACAATGTGTCGGAGGATGAGAAAAATAACCTCAGAGAAGAAAGAAACACATTGGAGGAAGAAAGTGCAAAACAGGCACTAACCTTTGAATGGTTACTCTCTGCCATGGACTTTCACTCTTGTTTGAGGGGCTTGCTCTCCGCTACATTCACTCTCTGAGCCTGTATGAAGTTTCCCTTCTTCCCTTGCCTCTCCTTGCCTCTCTTTCCCTCCTTTCCTTTCCTTTTCTCTTCCTTTCCTCCATGCCGTTTGCTGATTGTTGGCTGTGGGTCGTACCGAGCTGGCATTAAGGGAAACCAACATAAGCAGGTCAGGACGCCAGTCCTGGAGGCGATCAGAGTTTAGTAAGAAACTTGCATTTGAATCAAGGAAAAGGCATGCCTTTTATACATTTTTGGGCTCACAAAGCATGTGGACTCTTTAATTTGACCAGGAAACTATCAATATTTTTTGAAATCATAAAACTGATAAATTGGCAACTTAAAAACAAACGCTTTCTTGGACTGGTCTTCTAGTAGATAAATCCCTCTCACAAAGGATTGAAAGGCACAGAAAGTCTGCTCTACTTTTGGATGATGTTTTCCCAGGGCTAGAAGTGGTTTTTCAATATAATTATTGTAGCAATACTGATGCATACAGGAAACATTTCAGATTGTCATCTAAAACCCCAGTTATTGGGGCACCTGGGTGGCTCAGTCGGTTGAAGATCTGACTTTGGCTCAGGTCATGATCTCACAGTTCCTGAGTTTGAGCCCTGTGT
>NW_026057580.1:71838551-71885678 GCF_023721935.1 Panthera uncia | reverse complement strand
ACACACACACACACACACACACACACGTGCGCTCTCTCTTAAAAATAAACATTAAAAAAATCCTAGTTATTTTCCTCCTCTCCCCGTAATTTTTTTTGTCATTCTAACCATTTCAGATAACAAATCACAGATACTAGCAAGCATGCTTTCTCTCTAATGGGCACTGCAATGTTCTCAGACTAATATTTCCTTTCTTATTCCTCAGCTAGCTATTAGAGTTGAGAGAGCTGCCTTTTCCCACATGGGCCGGGGATTTCTCGAGGATCCACCTCACTTAGAAGTCTGGGGTCTGGAAGTACTGCCTTCTTAACGCAGAGACCACCCTGGTGTTTGCAAGTTCTCAGGCCGATGTTGAAGGCATCGAAACGGATAAGTGAACATCAGACAGTGCACCTAAGTGTCCTCCCTCAGGGCTCTGTGGTGTGCAGAATGCTCGGATGCAGTGCCCTGATGGGGCCCCCCATAGGATGCATCTGCTTCCAAGCACAGAGTAAGTGTCTTTCAATGACACAGTCAAATGAAACGGAACCACAATCATTGTGCAGATAAAGCAGATTTGTGCCTAGTGGCCTGCTGTAAGAGGTCATCAGAGCTTTCCTTTAATGGACTGAAAATCCAAACCAATTAGAAAGCTGTCCGACCCAAACCGTAGCTCAGTTCAGATTATGAGAGAGGCTATTGTCTTTCATGTATGTCACCTCCCCCCTGAAATGAGCTCTGCTGCTTTCGAAAAGGTTACAATGATGCCCATGCAGGAAAACTATGACTGGCCCACCTAAAAGAGCAGACATCAGAACCACAGCCTGAATCTCCTACTCTGAGCAAGATGAAACCACAGATACAGAAGAAGCATGGCCACTGTATTTTCAGGCAGACGATCTGAAGAAGTGAGGACAGAGAAACTTTAGTAAATTGATATTTATTAAAATAATAATGAGGAGTTTCAGGGACATTTTAGAGCCCCGTTCAGGAGGAAAGCACAAATGTCTGTACATCCATCCACAGAAGGATTCCCCACAGGAGATATGGATATATTGGGACGACCCATGATTCCCAGGGCCTAGAAAATCAAACTGAAGTTGCAGTGCGTGTGAACAGCAGAAAGAGTAACTCTAGGATCCTTTCTTCAAGTACGTGCTAAGACTGGGAAGACATGGGTTATGGGAAAAAATGGAGGGGGACTATATTAACCAAAAGATCGCTTTCCTCAGCTGAGTCGTCAGCCACCCTGCCCGGTTACATGAAAGTCCTGACCAGAAGACAAAAAGACTAGAGCGACTGTTAGCCAATTGGAGGTGGATAGATCACGTACAAGAACAGCTAAGGCAGGCTGTAAGACAATGAACTGTCCATCTGTGAGAGGAGAGACAGAAGGGGCAGATGTGCTAATAGCCAACACTATTACCTGCCTACATATGGCTTCATGGGCGATTCCTGAGCTGGTGAGCCAATTATTAACTGATGGCTTTGAGGTTCCAAATCTACCCTTCTTTGCTCTGCGTTGCAATGCCAAAGCAGGTCCCTGTAAACATATCTTCTTTGCTGGCCGGATTATAGGGGCTTTACCAACAGAAGGTACTAGAGAGACTCTGCAAAGACAGAACAGGAAGCAGGGATTTTCCTTGTTTTTCCCCCTGGTGTGAAGTTTCCACTAGGCAATCGGCAGATTTGGCACGTGTGGTCAATAGTGGTCAACCTCAAACCATGCCCTCCAGCAAGGTTCTCTAGCACTAGTGGGTCACATGTACCCTCTCTTCAGAGGTTCTGAAATTTCAGCCTGGAGCTGAGGGAAGAGTGTCTCAGTGTCTAAGTTCAATCTTTGTTCGCTCGCTCTCTCAGCCTAGAGATAGGTGCTGCTTTCTGTCGTTGCTACTTCTTTACCTCTTGGACTCCCTTTTTCACCTCTTGTAGTTGTGAGTTACTTTTTGCAAGGTAACAATTCTTCATATTAAATTTTCCCTCTTCAAATTGCTGGTGTAATTTCTGTCTCCAAGAGGTCTCCTGGAAATAGTGTCTCCAAGGGTTACCATGATCCAGGGTTTGGTACTTGTCTTTGCAGATTCCTGAACTCAAAAGACGATGGAGAACTTCAGATGTACTTTGTCACTGGAAAGACATGGGTTCGAATCTCAGTTCCACCACTTCCTAGCTTCATAATCAAGAGCAACTTATATAAATTACAATTCTACTTATAGGAGATGATGCATTTATTCAATAAATGTGTTTACGGAAATCCAACTATGTGTCAGGTACTATTGTAGGCATTAGGGATTCAGACAAAAATCCCTGTCCTCAAGGAGCTTATATTCTGGTAGGGGAAGACTGGCAATAAATAAAAGCAACGTATGAAACACACAGCGTGCTATATGGTCATCGATAGTATGGCAAAAGGCTAGGCAGGGAAGGGGGATGGGAAGGGTTGGGAAGTTGGAAGCTTCAGTAGAATGGTTACGGAAAGTCTCTGTGAATACAACACGTAAGTTCATTTTTGAAGGGAATGAGAGAATTAACCACAAGGATCCCCGGGGGAAAGGTATTCTGGGTTATGAATTATTCCCAAAAGTGTTACTTCGAGAGTTGATGGGCCGGAGTAGGCAGGAGCAGAGCGAGCGAGGCGAAGAACTCTCGGAAATGAGATCGGAAAGGAACAGCAAGCAAGACTGTGCAACATGGCAAACACATACCCCAGTGGCTGACACATTCCCTAAATGGTAACTCTAGCAGCTACCCATGGGACTGTGAGCTCCAGAGAGAGAGAGAGAGAGAGAGAGAGAGAGGCCTTTGGAGTGCCATCCTGTCCCCTTCTGAATTTCTTACACCTCCAGTAGTACCCTGTGCAAAGGAAGCGTTGAACGAATGGTGAACAAGGTGTTTACTCTAATTGCACACGCGGGACTGTGATGTGAGGTCAGAACATGAAGTTATCAATTTATAACGTGTGACACACCTCTCTCTTGTACTAATTATGTCAGTCTGCGATCCAGGGCACTTCTGACCAGATATCAAGGCAGTTAGGTAGACTAATTAATCAAGAGAAAACTGCTTAATGAGCGTGGAATAGGGTCAAAGAAAGCTGGGGAATCTTGAGGGATGTTACTTGTAATCCTGTCTTCCCGGCTCTGGCAATTTTACATATCAGAAGATGAGTCAGGCGACTGCGACTGCGTTGAATCAAAGCAGGAAATGGACTAAACACACAGTAGGGACCTTGTTGGTTGCCTATTCAAGACTCCTTCCCTCTCCCTATCCTGTAGTTCGTACTCAGCAGGTACCAAGGGGCCACCTGAAACCCCTCACAGCCCCAGGGAGTGAATCACAGCTGCTCTAAAGCAATCATAGTAATCCCATTCTCCTTGAAGGGATGATTTAGGCAAAAGCCTATGACACAACTCTGACTAATGAGACCTAAGCAAACGACTATGGGGTTGGGGTGGGGGGGCTTCTGAAGAAGTTTTTCACTCAAACAGATTTGCATGAGAGAAGCTGGCTTTTCCACTTCTTAAATAGCTAGGAGTGGACGTAACCCTCGTGCTGAAACAGCTCTCTTATATCCACGCACGGGCAAGCCTAGGGGTTAAAAGTCAACATGCTGAGGATGACCGAACAGGAAAATGGAAAGAGCTTAGGTACTTGTTCACACAATTGAGCTGTTAATTAGCCGGCCTTGGAAATGTCTTAACTCTGGAACTCTCAATATTATGTGGGATGGCAGATTTGCTTATACCTTTTTTTTTTTTAATGTTTATTTATTTTTGGATGAGAGCGAGACAGGGACAGAGGATCTAAAGTGGGCTCTGTGCTGACAGTAGGGAGCCCAACACAGGGCCCAAACTCAGGAACCGTGAGATCACGACCTGAGCCGAAGTCAGACACTTAACCAACTAAGCCACCCAGGCGCCCCGAATTTGCTTATATTTAAAGCAATCTTGTTTGGATGTTATATTAGTATGCTATGGCTGTCGTAATAATATACCACAGACCAGGTGACTTAAACAATTGAAATTTATTTATTTTTTTTTTTCACAGTTCTGGAGCCTAGAAGTCCAACTCTGAGATGTCAGCAGGTTTGAGGCCTCTCTCCTTAGCTTGTAGATGACCACCTTCCTCTGTGCCCTCACACTGTCGTTCCTCAGTATGTGCAACCCTGGTGTCTCTTCCTTTTCTTATAAGGACATCAGTCACGGGGTGCCTGGGTGGTTCAGTTGCTTAAGCGTCTGACTCTTGGTTTCAGCTCAGGTCATGATCTCAGAGTCATGGGATCAAGCCTGACATCAGCTCCACACTGGGTGCAGAGTCTGCTTAAGATTCTCTTTCTCTCTCCCTGTGCCCCTGCCCTGCTCACATGTGCATGTGTGTGCATGCACTCTCTCTTTCCAAAAAACAAGAAAGGAGTCATATCAAATTAAAGCCCTATCTTTATGACTTCATTTAACTGTAATTACCTCTTAAACGTCCTATCGCCAAATGTAATCACGTTTGGGGTTAGGGCCTCAATATATAAATGGGGGGAGGCACAATTTGGTTCATAACAGGTCTCCTGTTACAGATAATATGCCACTTCTTAGGTCATTGTGACAATTTCAGAGTGTCAGTTAAAGTCTACTATCACAACATCTAATAGTAATTATAGGCTGCTCATCACATTTTTAATTTGTATAATTGGATACGTTACTTTTCAAGTCCCTCCCAAGTCTGAGATTCCATGAGTATATTTGTCTATTGCTAATATTTTCAAAGTTATAATCATGGTTATATATTAGTTGAAGTACTTTCAGCTTCAAGGAACAGAAATATCCAGAAAAATGCAGCTAAAAGTAATTTAAGCCACATCATATAAAAAGAAATCCAGAGGCAGAGAAGTTCCAGAATTAGTTAATAAAGTTGCTTAACAAATTATCAGGAGGGCCAAGATGCTTTCCATCTTTCCAGCCTGCCAGTTGTCAGTTAGTGACACCACCCCCATGGTCACAAAATGACTGCAGTGGCTCCAGGTGTCACATCACTATATACCACCTCCACAAGCAAGACAAAGGGAAAGGAAAAAAACTTCCCTTCTTTCCTCTTTTTTTTTTTTTTTTTTTTTTTAGGAATGAAGAAAGAATTCCATAAAGTTTCCCCCTTAGGCTTCTTGCTGGGCAGACTTTTGTCACATACCTACCATGAGTGGTTTAAATTGGCCAACTCCCCTCATTTCTCATTGATAGAACTAGGTAGCATATATACCAAATCATTCAAAAGCAAAGTGGAGAGGGGGGCACCTGGCTGGCTTAGTCAGAGGAATGTGTGATTCTTGATCTTGGGGCTGTGGGTTCAAGCCTCACATTGGGTATCGAGATTACTAAAAATAAATAAATGAACTTAAAAAAATTTTTTTTCCAAAGCAAAGGGGGAAAAGACCTAAACCGATTATGAGCCTTCCTTAGGGTTGATGAGGGGTCAGCTTTGGCTGAAACAAATCTCCCCTGGAGAAGAATTGACCAAATCAAGATTCTGTTAGCAAGGAAGGACAAGAAGATCTAGGATATAACAGACACACTGCTACAATCCCATGTGAGAGCTGACTGTGGAAATGCATATTTGATATCCAGATTGCCCTGGGAAATCTGAAAGACCACAGAGACTGACCTGTGGTTGTTCCCACTCTGGTGATCCCTAGAAACAGCAGAAGATACTGACAGAATTTCTGAGCTGTTTTCAATATCTCAACCACCCTAGGAGAAAAGTTTGTACAAAATGGCTAAAATGTTAAATTTTTTTTGAAACTAACTGAAATTCTGTAAAGTCTGTATACCAAGCGTTATTCTCCAATTGGGATCTCATATTGCCTATTAAATATGTATTTAATAAAAGTTTTCAATAAATTAATACTTGAAACATATTTGAAAAATAGGGGAAACCTCTTTGGCTCAGGTGATGGAGTGTCTGACTCTTGATTTTGGCTCAGGTCATGATCCCAGGGTCGTGGGATTGAGCCCTGCCTTGGGCCCTGTGCTGAGTGGGGAGCCTTCTTAAGATTCTCTCTCGCCTTCTGCCCCTCTCCCCCTACTCGTGCCATGCGCCCTCTCTCTTTCTAAAATAAGAAAGAAAAAAAAGGCTCTCTTTGGGGTCCCCGCTGGCTCAGTTGGTTAAACATCTGACTCTTGATTTTGGCTCAGGCCATGATCTCACAGTTCAGGGTTCGAGCCCCATGTTGGATTCTGTGCTGACAGCACAAGCCTGCTTGAGATCCTCTCTCTCCCTCTCTCTCTGCCCCTCCCCTGCTTGTGCTCTCTCTAAAAATAAATAAACTTAAAAAAAATTAAAACTAGACACTTTTGAAACAAGGAATCCATGGAGGAAAAATAATTTTTAAAAGGTTATTGTTGAGAATAACATGAGAGATCACTGATGCCCAAACTATTCCTTTCCTTAAGGAAATGTAAAGGATTTCAGCTACTCATGACTCAAGAGTGCTATCCTCTCTAAAGAGACAAGAAGTAATGATTTACAGACCTCAAGCCATTCAATTTTAGCCTGTTCTGTGCCTGGATAAGTTATCTTTAACACTGACCATATGCTCAAAAATCACTATCTTTCTATATCATGAACTCATGACACCACCAGAATTTCTTAAATAAATGCAATAATTAAGCTAAGTATAATATAATAGACACCCTTATTGTCTTTTTTTCTATGAGAAAAGGACCAATCAACAAAAAGTATTTAAATTAAATTCTATCAGCAAAATATACTTATTTGATATCATAGACATTTGCGTTTTATTCCCTGCAATTACCACTCGCTAATAGTAATTTAATTGTTTAATAAATAAACCCAAGGAGAATAAACATTAATGAAATGGTGAACATTTTATGGGAGTCCTTCTAGTTTTATTTCTCGATAGCGAGAACGATACTCAGCAATTTCTAAAAGAGCATTAATCAAAGCCAGAGAATGGTGAGAGATAGTTGTATGGCTCTTGAATATTAGATGGCCAAAGAAAACAGCTAATTCTGGAAGTGGTGTCTGGGGAGAAGAGCAAAGTGTGACAAAAATTGTCATGTGTTTTGAGTATGGGTTCTGATGCTAATGTAATTGGGTAGGACAAAACAATTGGTTAGAAAAGAGAATGCATTAAGATTGCACAAACACCCCCATCCTTATGCCTTTATCAGGCTTGCACCTAAGCTTGCCTGGCAGCCAAAAAGATGCAATTAGCCTGCTTAGGAGTTATCTACAGAGCACACTTTGATCTCAAAGATTGTTGAATGATAACCTGGAAAGAAGGTTTGTTTTTGGTTTTTGGGGTTTTTTTGTTTGTTTGTTTTTAAGCGAATGGCTATGGTTTGTATTCATATTCTGGTGAAGTGGACACAGCAATGAACATAGCTGATTCTCCATGTCGGGGTGGAAAGGCCACTGTCCTAAGGAACTTTCTGGTCCAGGTATTAGGAACATACAAATAGGATACAGGAAAGGAATGCCACAGATAGACAGAAAGAAGAGCCAGACTAAGGTTCAAGCTCAAGCCTTGGAGAATAAACTGAAGGGCAGGTCTTAACCCAAGATTTCTCTGGAGTCCTCAGAAGTGGTGTATCTTTGCCACAGAGCTCCACAGTCTACAGAGCACCAGCTCTTCTCCACTTGCCTTCTCTATTTTCTCTTCCTACGAACTGGCTTCTTCACTCTCTCATCTCTGATTCTTTACTCCATCTTGAAGCATTTGCCCATTCATAACTATAGCTCATATATAAGTCTACGTCACTCGTGACCCAGCTCTATCTCAACTCCTTTCACTTTCTCTCCCTATTGCTAACCCCTTTATTCTCTTGGCGCATTCCACATGAAATGCCCAAGAGAGACCATCTAATTGGCTCAGATTACCTTTCTGTGCCCAGGTCACTAACTAACTCACATTGACTGCCTTTGGGTCAAGTGCCCATTCTCGTATATAACCATTTATGTCCAGGATAGATAAGGACACATGGAATCCAATATGACTGCCCATGGCCTGAGGATGTGATTCCCTCAGGAATATCTGAAAGTTAGCCAGGCAGTGTGACTGGCATCTCTAACAAAAAACAAAAACAAAAACAAAAATAAAAAAAAAAATAAAAACAAAACTTAGTCGGACTAAGTTCAGGAGAACTTAGTCGGAAGACATGCCCGCAGGTAGCTCTGTTATCTGGTTGGCAGGTCTTCAGTGAGTAAGCAAATTGAATAATCATCCCATATTTATGCAAATACAATCACAGTCTATACTTCTTTCAGTCTAGAAGTAAATGTCAGTAATTATGAAGCTGCTTCTCAAGCGCACTCGTGTTGTTCCGATGCATCCAGCATTTTGAGTCAAAACAACTCCAGCAGATAGAGACCCATAGAAATCTACTATCTTCTCTTAACTCCCATGAAATAAACTCCCTTTAGAATCCATGAATCATGCCTATCCACTCCATTGTTAATAAATTCTGTAGGAGACATTTCAAAATAAAGGGCAGTTATTATTTATTGTTTGTAATGAAGCCTACTCAGCCCAGAGGGACATTGTGAGGATCACTGTCAGATTTTGTAAAATGCCTTTTGGCTTTTCAACGGAAAGGTACTATGTATGATAATAAAAGAAATAGCAATAATATTCTTGCACAACCCTGACACTGAGTTCATCTTTGTCTTTAAAAATAAGATAGTTCATCTTTAGGCCTTCTGGGGATTACTGGATTCAATTTGTCTTGAGAATGCTGAGGCTGATGGAAAAGATGCTCATTATAAAAACACTTTCTTCACTTCCTGTTCTGCTCAATATGCGCTGCTCTTAACTTTCGTGACTGGTGAAGAGTTGACCATCGCTTGTAAATGCACAATGGTACTAATCGGAAGCAGACCCCTATAAAAATGTCATGGTGGCATAGAAAGAACTTTTTAAAAAATAAGGCACCAGCAACTATGCAAATATGCTTGGCTAGATGCACTCATGTGCTTATGCAGTTAAATATACACACGTGAGAAAGAGATGCACAAAAGCAAGAAAAGGAGCTTTGGGGTGAGACTTTGAAGAATTAATACTATAATCGCACCTGCATATGGGCTATGCTCATACTGCTTTACAAAGCATATAGTATACAGTATTTCATTTGGTTCTCACTAGAAATCTTGGAGCTCGGTGCATCTAACTCTGTTGTCCTGAGTACTGTAGGATTCAAAGGCAGTCGGACTATCCAGAGGACAACAGGGCTGGCGGTGGGCAAATAGGTGCACGGCCAGTTTCCTGCTGGAGACAAAAGGAGAGGCCCCATGGAAACCCAGAGAGTCAATGAACCTGGACACCCGTGTTCTCCTTTACGTCCCAGTGGAGATTTGCAATGGATTTTCCTTTAACTCCACCTGGGTTAGGGTGAAGAGCAGGACGTATTTGTGAGGCAGTGAGACTTGAAGGGGGTAGATCATGTGGATCATTCATTTCTAGGCAAACTTCAGGAACCAGTGGAGATTGAGATAATACAAGCCACAGAGGCAGAAGTAAGGCATCCTGAGGAAACAAGAGTGAGGGGCCTTTGGAAATCACGGACTCACGCCAGGGCGCCTGTGATCAGCTATGACTAAGTATTACTCACAAAATTGATGTGCAATTAATTCTGTATAAACAAACAAGCTATTTTGATCAAATCGCAACAGGGAATCCAGTAAACGTCTCCAGAGCAGCCAGCCCAGCCTTGCCTCTTCAGATACTCTGATCAATTCCTGCCTCTTAGGAAATCATCACCCTTCTCTGGCTTTTCTGAATTCTCACTTTTCAAAATCTCCAGGCTGCCTCAAATGTGGCAGCCTAGCAACTTGCTCCCCATAGAAAACTTCACTTTGTCATTCTGCCATTTCCAAATCCAATTTAGAACTGCTTTTCTAGTTTTTACAACTCTTGCTGGGTTTGCTCCTCCCTCCCCTTCCAAATGCATCTCTCCTTATCTTCATCAATCTGTCACCTTCAGCTCCACCCCCGCACTCTACTTCTTGGCTTTTCAGGCAGTTACCATTTGAATGAGAAGATTGAGAATCTCATTTATCACTTTTGAGAAGTCTCACAGAAACATATTGCAAAGCTTCCCTCACACGAGACAGACAGGGAGTGAGAGAGAAAGCGTGACACCTAAAAATGAATCTCTAGGGAGGGAGTATCCCTCAAAGAGAGCAAAATAATACACCGATGCCCGCTCGGCTTTCTTACACAACAAAACAATGGAACGCTCCCTTTGTAGATGAGCTGTTATCAAAGTGCTCGATACTGGAGAAATTCCACAAATTGCTAAATTCCCTTAAAAAAAATAAATAAAACCTGTGCTATTCACACCCCTGCAAGGAGCCACAACAGAAAAGGCTGCCAAGACAAAGCCCCACTCTTCCACTCGATGCCAACACCGTCCAGGTCTATATTACACTGCCGAGAAGACTCGGCAATTCGAACATCTGTTCCAAGGCACACCCCAGCAGAACTGCTACCTTGATTCACCCTCCTTCCTTCCGCGGGCTTGACAGATGGATATATTCCTAATGGCCCCAGGTTACATCCACATGGTTGCAACAGCCACTTCCTCCTGGGCAAACACTTCTTTCCCCACCCCACCCCTGCCCCCAGGCAGCAAAGCTGTGATCACAGTAGAGGAGTGTACTGTGATATGAATTGGGGATCTGGGCTCAAGACCCGACATCTTCCCTGCTGGCAGCAGCAGCAGCCTGTGGTGTCTTCGTCTTGCCACACGCATTCGGTAAGTGACAACAGGCAATGAAATGCACAGGAAAAGAGAAAAAGATATGCCCACAGGGTCTCTCCCAAATGCTGCCAAGTGTTTTGTTGCAACTACCCTGTGGGTTATAGGAGGCGGAATGGCAAGTCACCTGTTAGACTGCCTGCCACCGTGTTAGGATCTTTACTATCACCAAGGGTCTTTTGTCTCCAGAATGCAATGAAAAATAACTCTCGTAAAGGAAGGTGGTATAATGTGGGAAATGTGGGCTACTATGTCAGAGTCATGTGGATGGATGTATTCTGCTAGCAGGCTTCCGTTTCACTCTATAACTAGAAAAGAAAGAGATGAAACTTCTGGGGGGGAAAAAAGCTGCTGCCAGTGAAAAGAACTTCTATCACCAAGTCAACTAGACCGGGGTCTCCACTTATAGATGGTGATTAACATAGACTATGGATTAATCTGTGTTGCCATATATACACCAGAAGTCTCTCTGTCCTTCTGTGGACTCAATTGGATCTTCTTTCCTCATGGTCTTTTCTTATGCTACAATTTCCCACTTTTGCTTTTTGCTCTAGGCTGGCGTAAGATTCAGATTTCTAAGGGTGTCAGGTTGTGAGTATAGGAACGAATTTCACTCTAATTTATTTTTGTGTTTGAAATTTAATATAGAATGAAGTATGTGTATTTCATCTTTAAAGAGGCTGTGAAGAATATCCTTCTAGTGAACAATCTGCTTCCTGTAGTTTTGTGGCCTCTGATGTGATAATGGATGGTAACCCATTTCCATTTTCATTAAAATGTGTTCCTAGTCTTGGCATGTCCCTTTCTGTAATGCGTCAATATTCTTGTCTTATCTACTATCGAAACCGACTTAAAACATTTCTTAAAAGGCTGCGTGCTGTTCAGTTTACATGTTCCCTAGTGATACAATTGTCCTCTACCCACCTTTCCCCCTCTTGCCAACTGCTATTCCGATTCACATTTGGCTTTTTATTACATTTCCCCCAATTTGAGCATTTCCATTTACTTTTTTCCCTCTCTCATTTCCCTGCTAATTCTCTGTAGGGGATGAGATTCTATCATTGTTATTGTTATTGTCTTTTTTCTTCTGAAGACTGGAAGAGTGGAGCTAAAATATTTGGGAAATGACTAGTTCCATAAATATCAAGACCTAGGTAATCAGTGGAAGCTGGTCCAGAAATCCTAGCTCCTAGATTTGGGTCTATTTTTAGTGAACCACATGAGATATGGGCGGAGACCCAAAATCCAAGTACCCTTAGTTATTTTTTGGAGCTAGAATCCAATCAGGTTTCTCAATTATAAATTTATTACAAAGCAAATTGATCTGCGATGATAACCAATTGATAAACCTTATAACTGAGTAAGACACTCTCAACAGATTTCTGTAAATGCTGTAAGAATAAAACTCCGAGAACAAAGGTAGTTTAATTTTGTTAATAAGACAGAACTTTCATTTTTTTTTTTTTTTTTAATAACAAAAGTAAAATTGGCATGTCAGCTCAACGGTGTTTCTCTTTAAGCAGGAAAAGGCAAGAAAGGCCACGGTCACAGCATCCACCTGCCACTGCCCTTTTTGTTGTCTGAATCAGTGAGTAAAAAAGCTGCTTACAACCTGCTTTGGTGTAGTTTAGTGGTAGTGATTTTTTGTTTTAATGTGAGATTTGAAATGGTTGCCCTCTGCGAGAAAAAGAGGGTGTGCTTGTAAAAATGCGAACGCAGGACCAAAACCTGGCCCTGGAGTGGAGGGGCTGGAGCCCCCAGGAGCCCCCAGCTGGTCCCCACTGTGTGAGAGAGAGAGCAGAGCTGCAGGCAGATAGCAGGTGGGGAGCCAGCAGTTAAAAGCAGCAGGCCGAGGGGGACCTCGGCGGGGAAGAAATGAGAAGTCTCTCCAGTGGAGAGCTGTGGTGTAGCACTCTTATAACTACTGTTGCCTTTCCAGAAAGAGCAGAGGGCAGCTGTTCTCAGACAGTCGTGAGCAGAAGAAGCAGGTCAACTGCTTAAAAAGTCAGATCCCCAGTCCCACACCTCCAGACTCTTGGGACCTGGGAATCTTTAGTCATCAACACACGTGATTCTGATGCAGCTGTGCCAGGAGCCACACTTTTAAAGATTCCCCGACGGGGGTACAGCATCTAGGGCTATAAAGCACAAGACTGTGACAAGTATGCGAGCAACAGGACTACGTATTTCTACACAGGGATCTGGCTTCCTTTGAACCCTTTAAAAAAATAGCGCTTACGCATGAAATTAAATTACTTAGGGGCTATTTAATGAAGACACTTCCATTTTCTGGTATTCTGTAAGACACTGTGTCTTGATTTGGGGTGCTCTAAATACGATCCTCAGTTTAGAAGAAACCATGCTTTCTGCTGTTCCAGCAGTTACTTATATGTGAGGCTGTTCCATTCTGAAAAATTCACATGAGGGGAGATACCAAATTCCTGCCTCTCTCTGTTACATAGAAATACAACAATCTGGGCTGTAATTGAGCTTAGGCTATGATGAGCCTGCCTAGTAGCCACTGTTGGAAATGCCTGCACAGGACCTTGAAGGAATAATTGTTCTCCAAAGGATCCGCTACATATAACGACTGCCATTTCCCACACGGTTTCTGCCTCTCAGGAATGCTCATCTTTATTATGGGTTTCTCCACAGCACAAGAACACCATCTTGTGATGCACACTTTTTGTGATCAGACGGAGGATGGGGTGGCACAAGACTTAATAACTGCTAGAGAGAGGCAAGTGCACTAAAATCTAGAGAAATCAGAAGAAAGGAGAAAAGGTTGTAGGGGGTTACTTTAACCAGATGCATTAGATTTGCAACGTTTTTTAGAGTCGTTCTTGGTGGAATAGCTCAACTTTGTCCAAGAAAGACAGTGCTACTGCCTTCCAAAAAATTCATATTCTGCTATTGTCTGCGGGTCAAGGTGAAAGTCGGCTCTGAAAGAATCAGCTATAAATCTAATAAATGGCAAAGAAACTTAGACGGCTTTATAGAAAAGTAAGGTTTTTTTTTTAAGACAGCCTGCAAAAATGTGCTGACCTAAAATCAGCAATTACAGAATAATACTTGAGATATGCGAGAAGAAGGTCTTTTCAGAAACACAAGTGCAAAAACATGAAAGTTATCTTTTTCTCATAGCTCTAAAGCGAATCATCAGTAAATTATCTCCTAATTGAGCGGCTTAAGCAGAAACATTATACCTTGGATATGTGTACACATTAGAGATTCTGCTACAGGATCTCACTGGGTCTTTGGTCTTTCTAGGGTGGGCTTTTCAACACTGATGTCTTCTGCTGCATTTCCCTTGGCTACCCTCTGTGGCAATGGGATGGCTGAGCTGAGGCAACTGGAGAGAAAATGTGTGGAGAAAATGGAGAAAAGTCATGAGACTGACAAGAGGGATCAGTCTGGGAGAGAATTAGTGTTTTTCTTCTTGGTAATCAGACATTTGATGTGCACCATTTTCATACATTTCTTATGGTTGCCATAGACGCCCATCCGGTACTGATAGTCACTGTCTTCCTCAAAGTCTCTCCCTGAGCACAGGCCAACTATTCAACAAGGTCAATGCCAAACCTATGTGTTAAGCACTGGCTAGGAAAAGTTGGATGGCATTAATTTCAAAGGTGAAGTGGTCCGGAAGATACAATGGAGAGTTACGAAAATGTCAATACCATCTCTCAGCCCCGTGGTCTCTGGAATGTGGGTGGATGAGCCGCCTCTTCCAGAAGCTACAGAATTGGACCCATAAGGGAGTCGCAGGAGATCGAATTTAAGGCAAGAAGGCTGAGGATGTGAAGAAGTCCACTAGGTATCTATTCGAGTAATGCTAGACAAGTGTTGTAACAAATACACTCCAAAATTTCAGTGGCTAGTTTTCTCATAGCCAGTCCATTGCAGATTGACCTTCACTGGCGTAACTTTTCTTCACGCAGTAGTTCAGACAGCCAGGCTCCCTGCATCTTGTGGCTCTGCCAATCCCTAACAGCTACGGAATCCTTCCCATTCAACTGAGAGTAAGAGAACAGGGGAGGTGCAGATTGTTTTTTTTAAAAAACCATCTGGGAGGGGACATAAATCTTATTCCATTGGTGAGGACGAATCACATGGCCTTTGGATGCAGATGGCCACATCTGGATGCAGGAAGGGCTGGGGGACACAGTCTCCTGGCGGGATAGCCACCTCCCAGTGCCATCTCTACCTTATGAAAGGGAGCTGAGTGTTGGGGAGCAGTTGGTCATCTCTATCTACCACACAAAGGTTGAGAGGGCACAATAGACAGGACTGAGCAGGAAACTAGCCACCAAAGAAGCAGAGAATATTGCGGGAGCTCGGCAAGACAGGATGGTACACCATTTCCTTGGTGACTTTTTATAACAAAGATGGGATGCATGATTAAATTAACTGCCGTTGACGTTTTGGGGTAAGACAGACTAAGAATTCCGGTACGATGAGGTTTAGGAGGTACTGCGGGGTGTTCAAATGGACTGTAATCAAGAACTAGCGTGGGGATCTCCGAAGAATTTCTTTCCAGGTTATTAGAGGAGAGAATTAACTGCTTTTGAATTGTTCAAGTGCTGAAAAAGTCTGCTGCTTGCAGTAGCTGGAATGCCTAAGGCTTTCGCTGGTAGAACTAGCAATGGCTGAATTCTAGATTAGAGGTAAGCAACAGAAATGTCTGCAATGATCGAAGTGTTCCACATGTGTGCTGCCCAACACAGTAGCCACTAGCCACGTGACACTATCCAGCACTTGAAATGAGGCTAATGTAACCGCAAACCTAAATGTTTAATTTTATTTAATTCTGAGAAATTTACATTTACAGTTAACCACATGTGGCCAGTGCCCACATACTGGACAGCATGGCTCTAGAGGTGGGTGACGGGCGGTTCTTACGTTGCCTTCACTGGCTTCGCCTTTCTTCCTCCACGAGCTTACTCAGGTGGCTCTGCAAAGCCAGGCTCATCCAAGTTTTCCTCCTTACTGGCTATGGCTGATTAAACTTGGGGTGAGCTCTACCAAAATTAGCCGGTCAGAGTCCTTTCTCAGATGCTGGGTGAATGACAGAGAATCAGTCTGTCTCCAGGTGGATTCGGGAGCTGCTGCTGGCCATGTTTTCTGCATGGGGATGGGAGAAGCAGAGGAGGTCAGACTTCAGAGAGAGATAAATGAGGCAGACTTGAAGAAAACAAGGAGATGAGGGAGAAAGCCCTAATCCTGGCCCCTGTTCCAGCCTCTGATTCTGATGTATTCCTAAAACAGGATTGCAGCCGGCCCTTTGCTTTGTGACACATCCCTGAATTCTTTTAACACATTCCTCTTTTCCAGAAGCTCCTGTTACCTGTAGTAAAGAAGCCTTAACTACTAAGAAAGGCTTGGGGAAAGCACTCCATGAGTGAAGCCGACCACCAGGTAGAAAAGGAGGGGGTCGGCTAGCTATGTAGATGCTCCATCTGTCCCCGCTAACATCTGGTGGGAGAACACCTGAGGCAGGCTCACAGCATGTCCCTGAGGTCACCACAAATCCTGGATCTCTCAGCCTCAACACATGGGAGTGTTGATCCTTATAGCTCATCCAGGCTCTGAGGACTGAGACAATCTTGCAAACTCACAAATGACTGATTGATAAGCAAGAATGCCAACTTCTATATTGCCTGTTTGGTAAATAGTGGTGGTATTTGGTCTGTAATGACCTGGCCTCATTTTTTTTTTTTTTTTTTTTATGAAGCTTTGATTTCCTCCCATGTATCCTACTTTCTGTGGCACACATGTGCCATGTATTTTTCCTCTATGTCTTTGCTCTGACCATTAACTCAGCAGAAATATCTGACCTCCATCTCCATCTATGGGTTCTACCATTATTTTAGGACCCATTTCAAAGGTCATCCCCTCCTATTCTTTTAGAGTAATCTGTCTCTCTCCACTTTCTCCTCCCATTTTACTTTGTGACTCTTTGAGTACACAGTTTACATTGTTTTAGAATTATTTACGAATGTCTCATAAGTTCAATACTCCAAAACCTTAACCAGACACAATTTTTTAGAATTCAGTCTGTAATTCACTTTTCTGGTAGCTAGTTTATAATTTCATTACATTAAGTCCTGTGGTCAATTTAGACCCTAGATGTCATTATCCTTGAGGATTTAGCCCGGAATATGCTGGATGCCATTGCCAGGCTGGTGAGAGAGTGGAAGGGAGGAGCCAAATGACAGCAGGCACAGGAGCACAGCGCAGGAGACTTGGTACCAGTGTAGCGGCATTAACATTGAACTGACCTAGAAAAAGTACAGCAGGTAATTCCGGAAAGCTACAACAGCTGGAGTCACTTAGCTAACCACTCTGGTCCAAGGGTCCATTAAAGTGGAAGAAAAACCTAGCCAGCAGCCAACAGAGTCTGGGGAAGGAGCGTCGGGCCTGACCGCCTGAGAATGGCTGTTAAAGGCATGATGGGACTTTGGGGCTCAGCAAGCAGACAAGTAAGGTAGAAGCACTAGCTTTGGAGCCAGAAAGACTGGGGTTCTTGTCTCGGCTCTACCATTCACTTCCTGTCAAATGTGGCACAAGTGATTTTGCTTCTGTGAACCTCGGTTTTCTTATCCGTAAAATGAGGGGAAAGACTCCTGCTTTTCACAGGATTGTTGTGAGATGACCTGAAGGGGCGAATGTACGCCTGGTCCATAGTTGATGCTGAGTATATGTATTCATCTCCATCACAAGCACGGGCTTGGTGGCATATGTGTGTATGAGTCTATGCCAGATTCCTGGCAGAGCCCGCCTGGTGGAAGAATCGGAGATTAGGACAGCAATCAAGGCTGCTAGCCAGGATTAGAAACTCAAACAGAACACTTCGGTCAGAAGACGCATGGCATTTCTCACCAGCCATTGAACCATAAGTACAGATCCTCCAAGACCACCCTGGCCTGTGGCTTCGTGTTTACCCAGCTGCTCTTGCGGGTGCTTCTTTGCCCCTCCTCAATATTGGTGCTCCTTGCAGTTCTATCCCTGGCCTCGTCTTCTCACTTTCATGTTCTTCCCCTGTAAGCTCATCCTTGTGGCTTTGATTGGCTTTCAACTATTGGCTGCTGACTCCCAGATCTGCACCTTCAGCTATTCAGTCACAACTCAAAACCCTTCGAGGGTCTCTGAAAACCTTGAGATTAATTTGTATTGAGCTAGTTGTCCCTTTACCTTTCTTCTTGTGTCCCCCTGCTTCTCCTGAAAAACTGGGGCTTTGGCTCATCAACATCTAAATTCCTCACTGTAATCAATCCCATTATGGATTATGACCCATCATTAAGACTAGAATTATGGGGGCGCCTGGGTGGCTCAGTGGGTTAAGCATCTGACTTTGGCTCAGGTCCTGATCTTGCAGCTCGTGATTTGGAGCCCCATATTGGGCTCTTTGCTGACAGCTCAGAGCCTGGAGCCTGTTTCAGATTCTGTGTCTACCTCTCTCTCTCTGCCCCTTCCCTGCTAGAGCTGTTTTTCTCTTTCTCAAAACTAAATAAACATAAAACAAACAAACAAACAAACAAACAAACAAAACCCCTAGAATTAGGGGCACCTCGGTGGCTCAGTTAAGCATCTTTTTTTTTTTTTTTTTTTAATGTTTACTTATTTTTGAGAGACGCAGAGAAATAGAACAGGGCGGGGAGGGGCAGAGAGAGAAGGAGACACAGAATCCAAAACAAGATCCAGGCTCCAAGCTGTCAGCACAGAGCCCAGTGTGGGGCTTGAACTCACGAACCCCAAGATCATGACCTGAGCCAAAGTTGGACAGTCCATAGACTGAGCCACCCAGATGCTCCTCAGTTAAGTGTCTGACTCTTGATTTTGGCTCAGGTCATGATCTCATGGTTCATGAGATTGAGCCCTATGTAGGGCTCCAAGCTCACGGTGTGGAGCCTACTTGAGATTCTTTCTCTCCCTCTCTGTGCCCCTGCTAGTGCATGTGCATTCTCTTTCTCTCAAAATAAATAGATAAACTTAAAAAAAAAAAAAGACTAGAATTAATTTTGAGAGTCACAACTAGCTTCTTCAAGAATAGAACATAGAATGGAATGGAATAGAAATAGCAGAATGCTAGCTTCCCTAGTAAGAGCAAGTATTGCTTTAAGATATTTTGTTTACAGTGTGAATACATTGGGTCACAATAAAAAATTATTTTTTTTTATGAGTCTATGTCATAGACAAAAGTTAAATACCCACTGGATTAAACCACGATCTCTTCCAGAGAATCCCAAATCAAACATAAGAGGAAAGATTTGGGAATTACCTGAGTTCAGTCACAAGCTCCTATCCTGACTAGTGTGTTTTCTTGGACAAATTACTTAACTTCTGTACTTCTTGATTTTTTTCATCTGTAAAATGGGTATAAAAATAATAGCTCCTCATGGGGCCATTGTGAAGATTACATGAATTAATGTAGCTATTGCTTGACATGGATGAGTGTTTTTTAACTACTCTTAATGAAAATCTAAATATTTTATTAAAGGTATTAAAATTATGGAAATACATGAGATATCCACATTTAGGCCTATTTCATATAATGTGGAAATAGACAAATTCGTCAGGTTTCATTTTTTTCATGATGTGACAAATATGGAAAATGACAGTGTTTGCTGCTGTGGGATAAAGGGAATATCCCACTCTGGCTGGAGATGACTGCTCAGATGTGACTGCAGCTTCTGGACTGAAACAAATGGCAGCCCTGGGGCCCGAAGGGATCAATATCTCTACATTTGACCCATCCCCAGCACAAAGTGGGAAGCTCTGGACTCTAAACCAAGAGATATATATATCTTTCCCATGGCCACTGTTACCAATTCAGGGTGGGCCTGTGATCAAGTCTGGCCAAGGAAACTGATGAGAAAGATTTACACCCCACTGTGTCATTCTCGCTCCCACTGGAAGAAAAAAAAAAGTGATGCCAGCCTTAGAAGGAGGCTGACTCTGCGGATGGCAGAAAACGTGATCTAAGTAACCTGGTCTCTCACAAAATGTCTGAGCTGCTCAATCAACCGGCCCTGAAGAACAGCCCCCTGTTCTAGACTCCCCGTTTAGGGAGGGATAATAAATGTGTTTATTGTTTAAGCCATTTTTGAGTTAGGATTTCAATTACATCCAACACACAGCATCCTAACTGATTCAGTGTCTTGTTCTATTCTATAGATTTTCCAACACTGTAATTCATGAATGCTGAACTGTGAAATGCAAAGTATTACACGTGACTTAAGTAATCGGTGTCATGGGCCATAGAACTCAGATAATTGCAAGTGTTTACATTTGGGTTTTCAAGTTCTTCTCAGATCCTCATTAACCCTTCCATGGCAAAGATTCCTGCCAAATGAAGACTGCTCCATCTCTACCTCATTTAGATTTTTTTTTTTCCTTTTTGGTGGATTCAGGGTACTTTCATGGGTCTGGATAACCTCAGGGTGTAAACCACTAGAAGCCACGGTGCCGCCATCTGTGTAACTGTTTCTTTGGGTAGCCTATGGGGAGCTCTCTCATGGAAATCCCATACCTGCTGTGAAAAGAGATTTAAGTTCATGGAACTCAGTAACTATGAGGACATGGGAGACCACGCCCTCTAGGTGGTCCATGACCGGCTGTGTTCCTCGAATGATGTGGCCATCCTGAAGGTGTCAAAGGCACACAGCTGCAGCGGACAGGAAGAAGCCAGGGCAGGCACATGGGACCATCTTCATAAGCTGCTCACTGCTCTCCCAACTCTTCTTCAGGCTGCTGCCTGGCATCATCCTCAAATGTACTGGCAGAAACGGAAGATGGATCCATGGAACAGGCAGCCTGGGAGCTCCTGAGAACCCCCTTTATCACCACCACTTCAAAGCCTTTCATAAATGACAGAGGACAAGTGACAGGTGGCTCCAGCACGTCCCCGTGCCACAGCAGGTGAACGTGTGTCACAGAAGAGGAGTGGACTTAGTTTACACAGAACACTGAAGAGTGACTGGAACAATAACAAAGCAGTTTTGAAGCAGAATTCACATGGTCCCTTTATTTTTAGGCAACTTCGGATGACAAATGGTGGCACACACACATTTTCAGCCCTGCAATCACTTCAGAGGAACTCCTTCCTCTTATCGGCCAACTGAACTCATCTGGAAGCAGCCCACCGAGGCACGAGCAGGACTCCCTGCAACGGCTACTTCAACCTGACAAGTCTCCCTACTACCTTTGTTTGTTTTTATTTTTAATACTGGAAACATTAAGGAGCTGAAGAACTTTGGCTGCTGACCACTGGACTCCCCTTACTCATTAACTAGGTTCCTCTCCACTTCTGGCTCAGCACTTCGAATTTGGCATCCATGCAGCGACTTCCCCTGGGGAAGGACGACTGGGATGGGACAGGTTCTGGGAAACTCTTCATGAGGACCTCTGAATTCTGTCCCTTGAAGGTACAGAGAGCTCTGCCAATCCCAAGGCCACTTCCCAATTTCTAACTCTGCTGTGTGTGATGCTTATTTACAGAACAGTTCTTAAAATATTTACTTTTCAGCAAGGGAATGATGGCAGTGTTAGTTCCTAGAGATGAAGAAACCATGCCATTTGGGTTGGCTGCCATTCATTTTGGGAAACTTAAGGGAATTATTTGTACAAAGATAGGGCTAGCTAGTAACTGTCCACTGTCCTCAGAGATTAGTTTGAGGTCGCCTTAAATCTGTGACAGATGCTACAGCCTAGGGTTTTAAGGATCATAGAGAACAATAAACATCAAGTATAGAGTTAGTCAGGTCCTTCCCTCAAAAATATTTAAAAAAGAGAGAGAGAGAGAGAGAAAAGTTTTTAGTTCAAGGAAATTTAGGTGGTAACCCTCCTTTAGGGTTATTTGATATTGCATTATATTATTAACTAGCAGCAATGCTTTTCTAGCCCATTAGTGTCCTTGGTTGTTTCCATGGAACAAATAATCTGCATAGAGTTAAAGGAAACAGATTATGTGCACGCTTCAGAATAAACTGAGAGAAGGCTCATCCTGGCCATGATTTGTGATTGATGCCAGAGCCTTCCTTACCCAGCACCTTGAGGGCCCAGTGGCGGGAAGAGCTGCAAAGGGTCCACTTCTAATGGATCATTAGACTTCTTCACAATGGTAGGTGTGGCCCTTGTGGACAAAGTACCCTCAGTGTCTTAAATTTATCACAATAAGGATTCTAAAGAGAACAAAGTAAAGAGGGAATGGGAGTCCCTTAAAAAGAAATGTGAAATCGTTTTTATCCTCCAACCAGTGAATTAAAACCTATTCATATTATAAGCATGTATGATGGATACATACATTAGAGTACACGGTACTCTAGTTTCCACCTGAGGGTGATATTAATTGAGGTACAACAAACTGTACGTAGTCAAAGTATACAACTTGATGAGTTTTGACCTATGTTCTATTCCTTGAATGGGATGAGACTTGTTGAATTTCCTCAGAAAGTTTCTACTGCCTTGGGAATCTCACCGTATGGCACTTAGAAGGTCTCGGGGCAGGGAGGGGGAAGAAGTCAACTGTTATATATGCACAGATCCCAGCATCAGAGCATAAAAGTGACATCCGGAGGGACCTGAAGAGCAAGGAGACCATAAAATCAACCATTCTCTGTAAGCGGCTCTGGGACAGTAGGCAAGAGGAGGGTCCTTTTTCATCTGTATTCTCTTCTTTGCCAACACGGTCCATAGGAAGGTGCCACCTCTCGTCTGGATGGCTGCACTGGGTGGCAGCAAGGGTCACACAAGATGATGGGGTCCCCAACCAATCCACTGGCAGTAGAGTCTCAGTCCAGGGTTCTCAGAGGCCTAAAATTAAACAGATTGAACACACAGCGGGAGGGGAGGCACCGCTCGGAGAAAAGGGCCACGAGTCCGTAGGCATGAGGTTGCCTAGTATGTCACACAGCATCTTTCAAAAACAGCTGCCAACACTCTCGATCCGTTTTTTCCCAAAGGCAACCTTGCGTCTTACCCATTGCGTAATGAGCTCTGTGTCCCCTGGCCTTGAACCGGGGTGCGTCTTTGTGGTTGTCTTATGTAAGAAAGTTCTGTAGAAGTGAAGATGTATGACTTCAGAGACAAGATCACAAAAATGTCATTTTCTTTTTTTTTTACTATGTTCTTTTGGCATGCTCATTCACAGAACTCAGCCACTATGCTGGGAAAAACACTAAGCAGCCACAGGGAGAGTCTCAAACCATCTTCTCAGAAATAACTTCCTCACAAGGGGAAAAATAAAAGCTATATAGTGGAGAAACCTGGTAGGCATTACCTTAACCAAGTTCATAAGCCAGTTAACATGATCAGTAATGAGGGAAACAGACACCATGTGTCACCAGGCATAATACACTGAGAAAGACACATCACTTCAGAGGCATTTCTGCAAACAATGAAATCTAGCAACAAGAAATATCAGATAAACACAAAGAGAAAGACGTTCTATAAAATAATTGGCCTGTACTCCTCAAAAATGGCAAGATGAAGACAGACAAAAAAAAAATACAACAACAACAACAACCCAAAACCGGTTTCCGATTAAAGGAGATTAAACAGGCATTTCAGCTAAATGTTATATATGGTCCTGGACTGGATCTTAAACTGGGGCAGGGAGGGAGGAGAATAACTATAAAAATATTACTGGGATAGTTGTAGAAATCTTAACATACACTCTGAATTAGACAATAGCATTACATAACTATTATATCTCCTAACTTTGATAATTCTACTCTAATTATGTAGGGGAATGTCTTAGCCCTCAGGAAATACACACAGGAATGTTTCCAACCTCCTTTTAAATGGTTCAGAAAAAGAAAAATGTATGTGGGAGTAACTAGCAAATCTGGAGAAACGGTAAACCGAAGTTTCTCATCCCATCCTTGCAAATATTCTGAAAGTTTCAAATTATGTCAAAATAAAAAGCTCTTCCCAGGGAAACCCCCCCAAAAGAAGAAAAGGACATACGTGTTTATGTGATGGGGCTGGTTTGGGCACAAGGCAATACTTGCTCCTAGAGGCTTCTCTGAATCCAACAAGCTTACAGGCTGGTTGTGCTTTAGGGAACAATGGGTGACCCTCAGAGAAGGGGCATCAAGTACAGAGGATGTCATGGATTCTGGACAGGGGTCTGGACCAGCAAGGGACTCCCACAGCATAGCGATCAGCCTGTGCAAGCTCTTCCTTTTGTGACACCTTGTGGCAAAAAAGAGCTACTACAGACTTCTCTATTTGCCAGGATTAACCTTTGAGCTCAGTCATCTCCCAGAGTTCTTGAACAATTTGGGGGGAAAGATTTTAAGGAGACATTACGCTTCCTATTAAATATGGCAGGTGAGTTTTCAAACTAGACCGTAGGAAAAAAAAAAGACATGTAAGAGTGTTTGTATCCTGAGTTTACCAGGTGATGCCAGTCATACTTCCTAAGCTTGTATGCTCCTGTGCAACAACTGTGTCAAAAACTAAGCAAGTGCCAAGAAAAGATGATGAAAATACAACTGGGTAAGTTCTCATGAATGGGAAAAATTCAAAACAAAGCTATGTAACAGTCCTTTTGCATCATTCGTGTTCTTGAAAAGTTGCTAGTAACCTGAATTGTTATAATTGAAATCATATTTCCATTGTAATGAGAAGCATTTAAAAGACTATTATATATTATAGCACAACATTTTGAAATGTGAATACTTACAGACTTTTAAAAATTTTTTAATCCAAATTTTCAGTCTCTGAAAAAGTCATGTTCCTGTAAAGGGCAGCATTCCTTCAAAGTTGGATGTTTAAATAGGTAGAGACTAGTGATAAGTCATGTAAGCATGAGAGCAGAAATTCTGTGTTTTAAAATAGTGGACAACATGATAGAAAAAAATGTGTGTATAGCTACTCAGATAATTTATTGGTAAGACAGATAAATCTTTATTACTTTTATTTTTTATATTGCTTCATGTATTATCAAGACTGTTTTGGTTATAAGAGACAGAGATCCAAATCAACTAGTATAAGCAAAAAATAAAAAAATAATAAAGTGAATTTATCGGCTTATACAACTGAAGTATAAACAAAAAATAAAAAAAATAATAAAGTGAATTTATCGGCTCATACAACTGAAGAGTCCAGAGGTAGTTCTAACTCTCAGGCATAGCTAGATATAGAAGCTCAAATATTTCCTTCCTTCCTTCCATCCTTCCCTCCTTTCTTCTTTCCTTTTTTCCTTCCTTCCCTTTCCTTTCCTTCCTTCATTCTTCCCTTCCTCCCTTCCTTCTTCCCTTCATTCCTTCCTTCCCTCCTGTCATCTATCACTTTTCTACTTCCCTCTTTAATTCTCTCAGTTGCTCCTTGTACAAACAGCCTCCTCCTTCGTGCCAGGGAAGACAGCCAAGAGCAGATAGACAAGTCTCTCAATTTGCTCTATCAGCAATGTCTGGGGAAATACTCTGGTCCAATTTGGATCACAAGCAGATGCCTGGGAGGGAAGGAGGGAGGCCATGTGATTCAACCCTTCCAGGATCATGGCCCAAGGTGGGAGGCAGAGTAAGATGTTACAAGGTGTAGTTCCCCTAAAGAACCAGAAAAAAAGGGGAAAATGTGGTACAAAAACCACAGCTATTCTCCCCCATACTTGATAAAGGCAGCTTTTTATAATATAATTCTAATGGACCTAAACATAGCGATATATCAGAAGCTCTTTAAGGTAAATATTGGACAAATGCACAAAGATCTATTATAATACATTTAAAGAAGGTACGGTTTTATAAGAGCCCAAGATTTTTAAAAATCTAATAGAGGTTTGGTTAAACAAATCCTACTTTATTCATGAAATAGTTTTGCATTTATTTATATAGAAATGTATTATTGATAGGGAAAACATAAATTTAAAACATTACGCACTTATCAAACAGTATACCAATAGGTTTGTTGGATAAAACCACTTTTGTTTTATAATGTATTTTCTTATGTGCTTACATAGCTTAGTATGCATTTAAAAAGTAGGGCAGTACATGCAACAAAATGTTATTTCAGGCTAGAAAGAGATGAATGACAGATGATTTTCTTTGGCCTGTTTACATTTTTTTATTTTTCTATAGAACCACATATAAAACAAAACTCAAATACTATATAATCCGAAGTTTTATGCATCAACTTTAGTTGCAAGTACTAATCCATTTCAGACTAGCATGAGGCCTGGAGGCAGTCAGTTTCAAGATGGTGGCGACAGGTCTGTGTCAGGCCTCGCTAGCTTACTTAGTTAACTTGGACTCAGCGATTCGGTAAGAAATGATAATTGTGCTGTCAAAAGAGGACCACTGTGGGGCACGTCTGGGGGGGCTCAATTGGTTAAGCATCCGACTTTGGCTCAGGTCATGGTTCATGAGTTCGAGCCCTGTGTGGGGCTCTGTGCTGGAAGCCAGAGCCTGGAGCCTGCTTCAGATTCTGTGCCTCCCTCTTTCTCTGCCCCTCCCCCGTTCTCTCTCTCTCTCTCTCTCTCTCTCTCTCTCTCTCAAAAATAAAAAAAATAAAACATTAAAATTGGAATGAGGGGCGCCTGGGTGGCTCAGTCGGTTAAGTGTCCGACTTCAGCTCAGGTCACGATCTCGCGGTCCGTGAGTTTGAGCCCCGCATAGGGCTCTGGGCTGATGGCTCAGAGCCTGGAGCCTGCTTCCGATTCTGTGTTTCCCTCTCTCTCTGCCCCTCCCCTGTTCATGCTCTGTCTCTCTCTGTCTCAAAAATAAATAAACGTTAAAAAAAAAAAAATTAAAAGAAAAAAAATTGGAATGATACAGAGAATACCAGCATGTCCTCTGCACAAGAGTGACACACAATCCTGAAACGTTCCATATTAAAAAAAAAAAAAAAAATAGCACAGTTCTTTTGTCTAACATGAACACTGATCAAAAATTATAAAGTTGTTATTAAACATCTTTGTAATAATCACATTACATTAAGGGCATCAACATTTTTTCCCAGAATAAGTTCCAAATATTTGGGGATCAAAATTGATAAAACGCACAAAAATTCACATTATAGAAACCATTCTAGGATGATAACTATGATGTTAGCACAATAGACTTGAAAGGATAGATAGTTCAGAAAGAAACAGAAAAGGAAAGAAAGAAGGGAGAAAAAGGGAAGGAAATTTTGCCAGGCACCAACTAAGTACTTAGGGCAAGCATTTTTATAATTAGAAAATTCCAGCAAGGTTACTTTTTAAATTATTTAATATGCAACTTTAAGATACCAAAAGTTCAATTTATAAATAAATTTTTAGGGAATCTACAATTTTAGGTATTTCCTATTATCTTAAAATTTTAGTAGAAAAATAATTGAGGAAGTAAAAGCAAGATGAATAATTAACGCTGATTCCATCCTACCTAGCCAATGAGTATTTGCAAGTAATGTAACTGAAAGCAGTAACTAATAAGGGAAATAATTTAACGGGAAGTATTTATTTAATAGAATAAAATAAGCTAAGCTAAATTCTGGTAGATTTTTATTATAAAGACACTGAATAATTTTCCGGTGGGTGTAGCGAAAATCTTTATTGCCTGTTATAAGTACTTTTAAAGTACTTGGAAATACAGTGTAGAGGGAAACTCAGCAAAATATAAAAACTGCATAACCTATGCAGTTCTTTTCTTCTTTAGTTTCTGTGGTATGCTAATAGCTTAAAGAAAGCATTAACATAAGAGAGCTGAACTGCACCAGATTTCAGTCATGCAGTATACAGCTTACTCTTCAGTGACACAGTACTCATTCTATCTTCATGATTTTATTAGTCAGGTTCTCTAAAGAAACAGAATCAATAAGATGTGTGTATCTTTAAAAAGATATATTTTAAGGCATTAGCTCCTACAATTATGGAGATGGGCACGCCCAAAATCTGCAGGGTGGGTCAGCAGGCTGGAGACCCAGGGAAGGTGATGTTGAATTTCAAGTCCAAAGGCTAGAGACCCAGGAGTCAATATTGCAGTTCAAGTCTGAAGGACATCTGCTGGCAGAATTCCCTCTTGCTTGGGAGGAAGTCAGTCTTTTGTTCCAATTAGAACTTTAACTAACTGGATGGGGCCCAACCACATTATGGAAGGCAGTCTGCTTTACTCAACCTACTGGTTCAAATCTTAATCCCACCTAGAAACATCCTCACAGAAAGACCCAGAATAATGGTTAACCAAGTATCTCAGCATTCCGTGGCTCAATTAAGTTGACAGGTGAAACTAACCATCACTCAGAAACATCCAGAATGTCTGAATATCTCAGAACTGTGGCCCCAGCAAGGTGACACATAAAATTAACCACCAAAATGGCCTATGTTAGATCTGATGTCTATGAGATTACCAGTAATTTTTCTTTATTTTCTACACAAATGGCTCATTTTCTAGTTGAATACATTATAATAAAAATTAAGTTTTCAAAGTTATTTTATAAAGAGAAAGATGAGACCCTCAGTACAAGATAGAGAAAACCATCAGAGTTAATTATATGTCATTTGCTATCAAGAGGCTAATAGCTGAGGTGGACACTTTTGGGCTGACCAGCATTTTGACACTCTTCTTATGTTTGGGCAGTCTGTCATTGATGTATTTTAGTGGGAGCCATGCTCCCATCTTCTACCAAAAGACCACACACTTCACTTCCATTGATTCCTGACAGCTAGAGCATATAACCTAAGAACCATTTATTGGGTGCTCCTGCCCAGGACTTTTGTGCTGAAGTTAACACACAGAGAAGGCAGGGACAGTGCACGAAGTGGCAGCTAACTCCAGGGTCTTAAGCTGGGTTTGGTGATTGTTAGCAGTGACAGTTTCCAATGTCCACGGAGAAAGCACCCTCATAACCAGACCCCGCATATGAAGATATTTAGCTGTGTTTTATCATCCGTCTTACAGGTTGATTCTTCTCAATTTTCCAAGCCTGTTCCTCTTGCTTTCCCATCAACTTCTTGAGCCATCTATACCCTTCTAATACATTCCGTTTTGCTTATCATCACCAGAACTGGCAACCAAGAACCTTGACCAATATAATACTCTTATCTAGGAGGCTTCAAGGGATTATTTTGATGTATTTTATAGAGTAGTTGTAGCATAAGTGGGGCTATTTTAATACATTACAAAGCCTGAATTAATTTTAGAACATTATGATGTGTACATTTACATCAGTCATCCAAAATTTGAAGACTTATAAGACAAGTTTCCCTCCTGTTATGGACTGACTTGTGTTCCATTAAAGTTCATATGTCGAAGTCCTAACCCCTAGAACCTCTGAATGTGATGTATTTGGAGTTAGGACCTTTAAAGAGGTGAGTTAAAATGGGGCTGTGAGGTTTGGTACTAATTCAATAAGACTTTTTTTTTTCAGTGTTTATTTTTGAGAGAGAGAGAGTGGGAGCAGGGGAGAGGCAGAGAGACAGAGAGAGACAGAGAGAGAGACTGAGACTGGAGCAGGCTCCAGGCTCTGAGCTGTTAGCACAGAACCTGATGTGGGGCTCAAACTGACAAACTGTGAGTCATGACCTGAGCTGAAGTCAGATGCTTAACCAACTGAGCCACCCAGGCACCCCCAATAAGACTTTTTGTATGGTGCCCTTACAAAAGAGAAGGTTAGGTCACAGACAACACAAAGGGATGACCATGTGAGGACACAGAGAAAAGCCAGCCATCTGCAAGCCAAAGAAAGAGGACTCAGAAGAAACTAAACCTGCCAATACCCTTATCTTAGGCTTCTAGCCTCCAAAATTGTGAGAAAATAAATTTCTGTTGTTTAAGCCACTTAATTTATGGTATTGTGTTATTGCAGCCCGAGTAAACTAATACATATGCCCTCAAGGATCTTATAATTTTGTAAAGGTAAATATGTATGAATAAGAAAAAAATATAGATGCTAACATATAAACTGCACATAGGATGCTGGAGGATAAAGGTGGAGAGTTAGGGAAGAGGGGTTAGGACAATGCTATATGAATTTAGGTATTATTTGTCTTATTTTTAAGTGAGATCTTTTCTTGAGTCAAACCTCATACAAATACTTATTATTTAAGCTTAAGAAGAAATGAAAATGTATTTGGGTAATTAACCTACCATCATAAATGAAATACAATAAAAGTGTATTGGAGGGGAAAGCAAGTGATGGAGGAGAAAGAAAAAAAAAAAATCCAAGCTTTAACAGACTGTTTTTAAAAGTTTTGCCTGAAAGATGCTTTTAACAGACTAATATACCAACAAATGTAAGCATTTATTATATCAACATACTATAAAAACTAGCATCAAATTATCCCCGTAAAGCAAGGAGGCAAAATTATGATACCAGGCCATCAGCCATGAACATCCAGTGAAGCACATTTGCCACGAGCTCAACTAAGACCGGAGTCTACAGTAAAAGTTTAATGCTTTACAAAATGAGAAGACATTACTATAGAAAAAAGGACAGCACTAAACAATGCAGTCTGTACCATTATGCGCACTCGGGTGTTGGTCATTGTTACATAAAGGAAGGTGTGGTAATGTCTTGGAGCATGGCAATGCAAAATTTGGATGAAAAAGAAAACAAGGTCACAGGTGCATTATATCTCAATAAAATTAGAAAAAAGAAAAAAATGGTCAGTTAGAAGAGAGCAAGAGAAGGTAACCTTCACTGCTGCTGAACAATATCTATTCTAGATTGTCAGCATTCCCTGTCCGTGTTCACACAAAAAAGATACTGAATCTTCAACAATTTGTGATTCTATTTAAGTGCTTTTGATGAATACTTCAACATCTTTGTATTCACATTAGCACAAATGGGATAAAAGCATCTCAATTTTCCTCTCCTAACTAACGATCTGATAGTTTTCCAATAAAACTCATCCAGAGGTAATGTGCTAGGAATTTTTACATGTTCCCCCCTGCTCCACCCATGACTGGAAAGAAGAATCTAGAATTCACCGTAGGCTGGATATATCTGTGGGTTCACAGTATAAGGAAAAATTTCTCATTGCTAACAATGCTTTGGCATTACATGGTCATGAACTCTCAAGCCCTTGAGATTTTATCACATCTTGCAAGTGAGTTAAGTTAACCTGTTCAAGTTTCATGGACTCTGGCTGAAGTCAGGAGATTCCTGGATCAGAGACAAAGTACTTTACTGCTCACAGCATAGGAAAACTGAATGAGCATCAACCCATTTTTTTCAGTTTCTCTTGTCTCCTAAGTCCCAGAAAGAATACGTAACGACCCAGATGACACCTGCACACAGAGTGGGTTGTACTGCAAAAGAGAAACCCGGGACCAAGGGCCCAGATTTCCGAGCAAGCAGCAAGCAAGCCAGTCTCCCTGAGAGTGAGCACTTACACATTAGTCATGATATGTCACCTTCCTACTTAGATATCTATGTGACTAGCTACAGAAACTGCTTAGTCTCACTAGACAGAGAAGTCTTGCAACCTGGCATACTCAGCAAGAATGTACAGGACACTCAGCAAGAATGTGCAGGGACTGGCCTCTTCTAACAATCCACCCTACGTGTTCTTGACAGAACTCAAACTTTCACATGGATATATTACCATTAACCACTCTGATTAACCTGACTAGCAGAGGCTTCATTCAATTTGTCTCATATAGCGTTTAATTAAGGCCCTGTCACTGACAGCCAAGCAGCAGGAGGAGATCAATCTGTAGTATTGACCTCAGGCATGCCCCAAGGTTCCTGAAATCCCATAAACCATCGGGTCTACCTTAGAAAGCCACTGGCTTTTTTCCTTATGATTCTGATTTGACCTTTCTACCTGGTCTGAGGCATTAATCCAGTTCAGCTGATGTATTAAGGATGGTTCAAAACCTGCCACCTAGGGTAATTCTATCATCTATAACAACCCTGGCTGGTGAGTTGAGGCAGACCTCACTGCTTTCTAAGGCTTCGGTGGCATCACTGATCACTTGAGCTAAACTCAGGGACAAATTTCTTACCATCTTTTCTAATTGCCTGACATCATCAAGATAATCAACCACAGAGTGCACATAAAGGAGTCAGTTATCCTTCTGGGAAGTTCCTCCAAATAACTAAGGGTGGCCCTGTTTCAAAGAGATCTCCACTGTCATCTGAAACCTATGCAATCTACTGGTGGGTCCTTAAACACTTCAAAGTCTCTTATGACCATAGCTAGGGTGCACGTTACTGTGATCTTGGAAGCGGTAAAATTAATACCTGACTTCCATACAAGAAGTATAGTTCTGGGAGTGGACAGGATATCCCCAGAAATCAAGTATTATTTATTACAACTGTTGGGGATCGCTAGTGGGATCAACCTAAGTCTGAAAACACAGGTTGGCTGTGTCTCCAACATGGTGAAGAAGTGCCCCCACCTGGAGGAAAGCTACACAAGCAGGATACTGTGCAGCCACCTGTCTTTAAACCTACTGGTTGGTATTCAGCCTGCAAGCCCCCCAGTTCCTCTTCATTAACAGGCAATACAGTGGAGGGCCATTTAACTCACAGTTGACTGTACAATCTGGTCAAATGTTTGCTACCAATTTCCATGGACTTCCCTCAAATTCTGCTGGTTGACAAGGCTCTCATCCTTCCTTTTTAGTAAGCCATGTCTTTATCAGCCCCCCAATCTCATCACTAAAAACTGTCAAGAAATGTGAAGGGTCTGAGATTTTACACTATTTGCAAGCTAACAAGCTAGCTAACCACAGTTTCATAGACACAAGACTCCTGTGCCAAAGGCAAAGGTAATTTATTATTCAAAGCAATAGCAGTGACCAGAGTATAAGTATTATGTTTTGTGCTGTGGCCAAGCCCCAATTCCTACAGGTCATGAGGAGGAGGACCAGATGACACTTACACTTGTAGCGTGTTGCGTTATAGGAGATGAACCCTGAACTTAGAGAACCTGAATCTTTTATAATGGGTAGTACGCATGCCCTGCCTTTGCCCCAGAGGGAGTCACTTTCTCTTATCTTCCAAAGCTGTTCGTTATACAAACATCTTTGAATGGATTGTTTGGAAAAAAGGGCATTTTGGAAAGGGCATTTGGAAAAAAGGGCATCCACTCTCAAGATGTTCAAAACCCAAGGAAAGTTGTCTCTCCACAGAAATCTGTAATTTCTAACTGGAAATCACCAAAAGCCACTAACTCCTAATGCATATTTTACATGAAGTAGGATTGTATCCAACTGCATTTAACAAAGTCCTGACTACAGTGGTTTACCCAAATATTTGTTTTGATATGCCTTTTTTCCCTGCATGTAACCAGAAGTCAGGAGGTGGACAGTCCAGGTCTGGTACAGATATAAATGAGGTCTTCAAGGACCCAGGTCCCACCATTTTGCTCCATGATCCTCATTATTGGGCTTTTCACTCAGTGGTCCCAACACACATACTCTAGCTCCATTCGTACAGTTCTGTGCTAAGTAGAGAGAAATAATTATCAGATTTGAAGGAAAGTTTAAAAAATTTGAGAGGAAAGGTGAACAATTAAGATACGAGTGTTGGGTGATTGGGAGACACTAGCAAATACATTTTCCCAGATAAAGCATGGGTATAGAATTTTTCCAGAAAATGTGTGTAAGTAGATGGGCTGGATGAAAGTAATACTATGTTTTAAGGGACAGAAGCAAAGCATCCATCGGCTAAGAAGCTAAGAGGGGTGACATGGAAAGTGTAATGCAACAGAATAATTTAGTAGATAAGCTATGATTCAAAAATCTATTTTTAATAAAAATGGGAAATTTAAAATTTTATTACACAAATGCACAGCTCAAATAGCACAATAATGTTTCATTATTTGGTGCTACTGTTCAGATTAATGAGTGATAGCTTATAGTACTGGGTAAAAATAGGACCATGTTTCTAGGGAAATCAAAATTCAGCTTGAGGCTAGTTTAGTTTGTGACAGCACCCTCATGTTAGTAATTCTACTTCTCTACCTTCTGTACTACCTTATGGAATTGCTACATAGAATTTAACACCAAGAAATCTAAATTTCCCTTAGAGTAGAAACAAGCTTATATGAACAATTCTTTTATAGTAACTAAAAATTAAACTATCTGCTGCAGTTGGTAGCAGGGTTTCATTTTTAGCATAAACTGAGACAATTGTTTTCTGGTTTTTTTTTAAACAATCGGTTTCTAAATAATCTAAATAGTTTCTAGTCAATCAGTTCTAAACAGTCAAAATAATCCAATTACGTTTAACAGATCCTTTCATTGAATAATCTCAAAGTACTAAACATCTTCAAGATTATAAAGATATGTCCATGGAGACGAAGTAGAAACCAAAGAAAAATAGTTTAAGAATAAAGACAATCCTCCAGGCCCTTGGGTGGCTCAGTTGGTTGAGTGTCCAGCTTTGGCTCAGGTCAGGATCTCGTGGTTCTGAATTCAACCCCACATTGGGCTCCCTGCTGTCAGTGAGGAGCCTACTTTGGATCCTCTCTCCCCCTCTCTCCCTGCCCCTCCCCCTGCAAATAAATGGACATTTAAAAAATAATGTAAAAAAAAAAAAGAATAAAGACAATCCTCAATTACACATTCTATGAATTAACCTTGTTCTCAACTTGTTTCCTTCTCCTATATATTGTCTAAAACTTTTTATTTATTTTTGAGAAAAAGAGACAGAGACAGAGCGTGAGAGGCGGAGGGGCAGAGAGAGAGAGAGAGGGAGACAGAGAATCCAAAGCAGGCTCCAGCCTCTGAGCTGTTAGCACACAGCTGGACATGGGGCTTGAACTCACAGACCGCAAGTTCATGACCCGAGCCAAAGATGGATGCCCAACCAACTGAGCCACCCAGGTACCCAAAAGACTTTCTTTTCTCTGATGGTAAAAAGGTTTGTGAGAGATGAGTTTGAATACAGTAAATGAAATTAGAGTTTGTCAATTCTGATAGAATGTTTGATAATCTACAGTTCATTATGACGTTGAGGCACATAATTCACTTGGTCAGCTCTTGTCACTGGGTAAGATATCCTTCTCCAATGCTAGTTTCTAAGGGTAAAATAATTTGCTTCAATTAGTTTAAAATTATTAAATAATAAATAACATAACAAGTTCCTCAACAGTTAAGATATATGCCCAGGCTCATCTCACACATTCAAAGCTAAATGCTGTGGATGCAAACAATGATTATTATTACCAGTATTGTAATAACAATCATAATAATCCCTTATATTTACGAAGTTCTCACTGTTTAAAAACTATTCCATATTAACTTTCTTATTTGAGCCACTCAGTATTCATATGAGGAACTATTCTTTAAGTGATCCTGCCTCATTTTACAGATAAGGCAATTCAGACCAAAAAAAGTTTAAGTGACTTGCCCCATGTCATAGGCAGAGAGATAAAATTGCATGCAAGACAGACATAGTCCTTCCTCTGGCTAACCTCTATTCTAATCAGAAGTTAAAAGAAGTTGTGAGCTATCTTACTTAACGTGGTGTTAAGCTAGAGCAGTACTAGTCCCAAGAACTACAAAGAAAGACTTGGGGTCAAGGAGGTAGGTAGAGTCAGGGAAATTTTCCTGAAGTAAATAAAGTCTCATTTCAGACTTCACTATGCTGAATCTGAGAAGAATATTAGTTTTTGCTCAGAATCTACCAAGTTGATTTTGGACTTGATAGAGTAAAACTTTAAAGTCAATACCTTGTAATTAACCTTAAGCCAATGTTTCTCACACTGTGGTTCTTGTACCAACTGCATCAGTTACCTGGTATGGTTGTTAAAAATACAGACTTGGGAAAAGGGGTTACTCTGGACTTTTCTTAAACTTCTTGGGGTGAGATCCAGGAAACTTGCTTTTTTAAGTATAAATACCTTGAGGATTTTGAAGTCAATAGCAAAATCAAGAAGATATTTTTGGTAGTGGCTCCAAATGGCTCCTGCTTCAATAAGGCCTTTTTTTTTTTTTTTTTTTTTTTTTTTTTTTGGGTGAGGCTATGGAAGAGTGTGTATTCGTGTATTCGGGTATTTGGGAGAAAATTGTACAAGATATAGTTGGAATAAGAGTGCTACACTGTAGACTGTCAGAAGCCCCCACCCCTTACAATGCAATGTAGTTGGCTTACAATAGGTGCTTGACAAATGTTTGTTGACCTATTGATCAGACACAGGTATTTATCGCTTCCATGAGTTTTGAAAGTGTTTTAGCATTCTGCTCCAATCTTCTAGTGTCCAAACAGCAGCAGCAGTATGGATATGTGGATGTGGGGGGGGGGGGGGGGGAGACTGAATGAATTCAAACCCTGGATCATCAACAGTGGAGACGACCAAGTACCTTACTAAAGAAGAAATAGGAATAATACTTACATCTCAGCGTTTGGGGGAGTCTTAAATGGCCTAACAGGTAGCTTTTATAAATAGGTATCAATGAAAATATTATAAGTGCAAATGCTTAGCACTGTGCTTTACGCCCTGATGTAAATGCATTCTATAAATACTCATTCAAAACCAGGCAGTACTGTACTACTTATTGTCTGTATTAGGTCCCCTTAACAGGTCGCAACCTCGGAGCAATTATCAACAAAAAATAAAGAATAAATGAACAAACGAGAAACCTGAGGCGACCCGGCCCAGGGACCATGGGCTGCAGCCCGGCGTGTTCGAAGAGGCCGGAAGGGGTGCAAGAGTGGTCTCTCCCCGCCCGGTTCCCGGCACGTGGTCCGCTCGGGCGGGAGCTTCGCGACAGTGGGGGAGGGGAGCGGCGTGGGACGACGCGGAGGGGGTCTAGGCGGCCAAGGCTATGGTTGGAGAGGCGCGACTGCGCAGACTCCGAATAGGCGCAACCACTGTGCGAAGATTGTGAGGGGGGGAGCGCTCACCCGGCGCCACACTCCCTTTAGCTACTTGTGGAGTGATAGCCTGACTATTTTTGTCGTTTCACGACTGCATTTGGCGCCGCTCTCCACAAGTTATTCATCATTACCAGGCCTCTTATCTCAAGGCTGACAAGGTTTCTTTTTCTAGTCGGACCCCTCTTTCCCCCCCGTGAAGGCCACAGTGGACGCGCCCCACCTCCCCTCGGCCTCCGGAGGTGGTTTGGCTGCCCCCTCCCCCTCCCCAGTGTCGCGAGTTGGCGCCGCTGCCACCCCCCGCTCCGCGCTCTCGGCCCCTCGGCCGGGCGGTACCGAGTCCTCCCGGCACCCCCTCCTCTCCTCCCTTCGGCCGGCCCTTCCCCGCGGGACTGCCACCCCCACCTTCGCCCCAGCCCTTTTCTTTCCCCGCCGAGCCGCGGCGGCAGCAGCAGCAGCAGGAGGAGGAGCCGGAGCCCGGAGGCGGCGGTGGCCGGGGAGCCCATGGCGTACAGTCAGGGAGGCGGCAAGAAGAAAGTCTGCTACTACTACGATGGTGAGAGGCCGGGACGGCGGCAGGGTGGGCGGGCAGGGCTGGGGAGCCAGGCCGGGAGCCGAGCCGGACTCCGCGGCCGCCGAAGCGAGTGGGCGCCGGTGCTGAGGGGTGGGAAGGAGGAGGGACCGACGTCTGGCCGCATCTTAACCCATTCCCGACCCGACGCCGTCAGGGGGAGCCCCTCCGCGGCGAGCGGCCCCCGCCGGCTCTGCGGCGGGTGCCAGGTGGACGCCCCCCTTTTCCCTCTTGCCGCTCTCCCTCCGGCTGTAAGGTCCGCCGCCCTGAAGGCGGCCGCCTGTAGGACGGCGCCGGCCTACCCTGCCTCGGTGGAGGTGGCCAAGGGGATGGTCCGGCCTCTCGCCTCTCCTGCCCGCCACTCGCGGGAACGGAGGTGTTGGGGGACCCTGCTCCGGCCCCCGACCCCCCCCCCCCCCCGGCCAAAAAACTACCCCCCCCCCCGCCTCCCCCAAACCCCCCCGGCCGCGGGGGCCCCCCCCCCCCCCCCCCCCCCCCCCCCCCCCCCCCCCATCGCGGCTCGCTCCCGCCCCGCCCCTCCCTTCCTCTTCGGCTCTGGCTGGCCGCAGTGTCTGCTCCTTTCTCCGCCTCCAGCTTCACCCCGGACCCCTCGACCGGGTCGCGGCTGGCGAGTAGTTACTGAGGGTGGGGGCCCATGGACGCCTTGGGGCACACTCACTCCTCCGTTTCGCCGGGGCTCCATCCCTCTCCTTTGTTCGCCCGGTGCTTTCAGCGCCACTTTCTCAGGATTCAAACGAAAAGGCTTCACTTCCTCGAAAAAAATCGGGGTTTTTCGAGTTTGAGGTAGTTAGTCTTCGCGGGAAATATGACGGTGCTAGGGAGACGTGGAACTGTTACTGCTTGTGTTCGTGGATCAGACTCGATGGGTCCTGGCTTGCCTCTGTGAGAGGCGGTTACCACCCACTTCTTTGTTGCTCTTTGTTCGATCAGGAAATACACCCTGCTTTGGAGGTTTAGGAGAGCATTGGCATCTTGCTTGTGAAAGCTGTTACTAGGTGGTGGGAGTTTGGGTGTAGGAAAACTTTGAGGAGTCGTGCGGAAAGTGCTGAATAATCAGGTAAGCTTGAGCTTGCGGCACAGTAAAATATGAAAATCAGATAGCTTAAATTTTAGGGGTTCTCCCATTTGAAATTTGAGCAGAGACGTTACACAAAGACATTAACGGCAAATAGTTTCTCCTGGATTATTCTCCACAGAAGGATTTTGAAAAGTTAACAAAGAAGCCAGGCTCCGTGACCTGCTATTTGATGTGTCTCAAGCAGTACAAATCTTGAAAGTTGTTTCCTACAAGTGGTGTATTGTTTGTATTACAAAATCTTAGGTGGAACCAGACCTTAGAGATCTGGTTCAGAATGAAGCTGATTTTAATTTGAAAATGGCCATACCATATTACTTCATTTAGCAAAGATGAATCTTTTAATGCCTGATCATATAAAATGACCATATAAAATGTGTCTTTGGGGGAAAACTTCAGATCATACAGAAGAAATCTAAATTGTTTGATGTTTGATGGCTAGTACTAAGTAGTTAACAGCTGTGGTATAAAACATTTTTTGAGAGCATTGCATATATGTGTAATACAAATTGAAATTATGCCATCCTGGAGGGATAGAGATAGGAGTACATTTTAATTTTAATATGAACTATATTTCTTAATGATCAGTCTTTAAAAATTTATGCATATTTTGAGTCACTGGCAGAGCCCTTGCTCTCCATTCCCTGATCAAATTGGAAAGTAAATAACCATATGTGCAAATTAATTTTTAAAATGTTATTGTTTCTAAGGTTTAAAAAGCGGGGGAAACTAGTGCTAAGGCTCTTCCTGCAGCTTAGTTGCTATTGACAGTGATAGGCTCTAATGAAGCTGCTTATAACTTCTTGTCATCAGACTTGAATTGTAGAAGCAGGAAGTACACTTAAGGAGCAGTTTTCAGAACAGCTGTTTGTTTCTGGGTCCATTTGTGATGAGCCTTTGCTGAGGGAATGGGATGCCAAGGGCAGGATGCGGGGCTTGATAGGTAGAGTGGAAATAATCGAGTCTCATGAGTATCACTTATTTACTGTATACCATTCAACTGCTTTACCTGATGACCAACACCAGTTGTGTAACTGAGTTTTTGGAAATCTAAGGCTCTTGCCTCATTTTTAGAATGGAATTTTTGGTTGCTTTCATTTGGAATTTTCTTTGGATTTTTGTCGGGGGTGGGGGGAGCTAATAAAATGTTTTGGAGAAACTATTAAGTTGGCTGGGTATCATTATGCTAATTATTAGTACGTGATAGCATATATACTAAGCTTTGAACAATTAATTCAAAAAGCTTACATTTTCATTATCCCCCAAATCCTATTTTGTCAGCTTATAAAGGTAGTGGTAATTTTTCTTTTTCTAATTGTGAGGAAAGAGAAAGGTAAAGTAGCTTCTGCACCAAAGAATGGGGAGACTTGGAGATATACAACATGGATTGGATTGAAACGAAAAATCTGCTCGCCTAAATTAGCTGCTTTTAATGTGTTGGTAAAGAGAGTAGAAGACAGGAGTGAAGCGAATTCTAAACCATAGGAATCCTATGTTTAGGCTTAGTGGGACCATTAGGCACACTCTTTGCAACACAGAGAGAATATCTAGCAAATGAAAGAGACTTCTTGAAGACATGTATTTTTCTCTGTATGCTTTATAGTGTTCAGTATTATACCCTTTAGATGGCTGGAACGCTGGTTCCAGGTGAACCTTCAGGCACTGATGGATGAGGTATCCTTAAACCTTTGAGGAAACTGCAGCAATTGTTGACCCATGCCTCCAAAGTTTCCAAAAACTCCCTTCTAAATCTTGGTATTCTTGTATGTACTACAAGATTATCAATACTATGTAAAGTGACATAACTAGTTGCTGAGATCCCTTCTGACTTTAAAATGATGTGATTTCTGTACTTAAATGTAATTAGCAAACCAAGCTGTGTTAACGGCCTTGTCTGTGATACTCACATTTATTTTATTTTTTTAAGTTTACTTATTTATCTTGTGAGAGAGAGCCCACGCAAGCAGTGGTGGGGCAGAGAGAGAGGGAGAGGGAGAATCCCAAGCACGGTCCCTTCTACAGAGCCAGATGTGGGCCGGATCATGACCTGAGCCAAATCAAGAGTCAGACACCTAACCACTGAGCCAACCAGGTGCCCCACAATGCATTTATAACACTTTATCTAGAAATGTTAAATGTGCTTTGTTTTGAATCAAGCTTTAGGCCAATCACATTTAGTGCCTATTTTACAATGTATGTGATATAATAGGGTTGTATATATATGTCATTTACATAATTGTCTGTATAGTGCTCTGTGCTCTGTTTTTTCCTCTTGATAGTGTGCATCAGAATTTTTGGAGACAAGTGGTTCAATGAAAAGCATGCACCACTATACAAAGATAGAATATAAAAGTTATCAAGATTGCACCTCCCAGGATACTCATAAGAATTCTGTTTGGCAGCCAACTATTCACAGATTTTTTTAGATTTTTATTTGTAACAGTGGTGCCAAAGCCTTTTGTTAGATAGATAGCCTTTAATAAAACGGCATGGGTTCTTTGCTGTAGTATAAATATTATCCGTAAAATAGGTAATTATTTTTTCTAAAACAGGTTATCAGCAAATCAGAGTACTGAATGAATTACAGCAGCAGTTCATAAATACCAGTAGTCCTAATTGCACATCACTATTTAGACCTAGTACTGTGTAATACTTAAATAAAACAGTTTTTCTTATACTTGGGTCCTCTTCCCCCAGCTATTCTTTACTACTCATTTCTTTAAAATTTCACCTTATGAGACTTTTCCCTATTACCTTAATCCTCATTACTGATTTTTTCCCTATTACACTCTCATGCTGTTTATATCACCTGAATTTTGTCCACCTCACTGAATACAAGCTTTGTGAGGACAGAGTCTTGTCTGTTTTGCTTATGTCTATGCCTCCATCATGTAAATAGAAGTTAAAGGTTTTTTAAATTATTGATGAATAAATGATCAGTACCTCATTTTTATGGATAGAGCACTTTCATATAACATTTTCTTTGCTTCTTAAAACCATTCTGAGTTATAGACAGGTAAAATGAGTGGCATTTTGTCTATATTACATTTGAACATAGATTCGTATCCCTGTTTGACCCAGTCCACTCCTTATCCTTTACCACATTGACTGGTTTTAATGTCCAAGAAGAGGTCAAAACCTGGTACCTAAAAGATTTTTCTTTTTTCCTTTGGTGACGCAACAGTGGACCTCCTTAGTCTCCTACAAAAAAAGGGTGGGCCGGGGGCTTCCTCTTACAGAAAGTATTAGTAATTATTTTTCTTAACAAAAACTTGTAAATGCTTTGGTTGATAAGTATTTAAGGAGATAGTTGGAATTGGTAATCTCTTAGAGAATGATAATAGCATTGAAATATGAATGAGATCAGATTTAAAAGTTTAATAAGGATATTTGTACTGGTTAATAAGTCCTGTTCCTCTCTATTTCCATAGCAGTTGGCTTATACTTGTTTATGAAAGCCCATAGAAATATCAAATGGGTTTAATATTTGTGTGCCAGGTAGACAAAAGATTATTTAAGTTCTAAGAAGGAAATAAAAGCTGTATACCTAAGTGTGGACCTTTGCAGGCTGTTCAGACAAGGAAGGCCTGAAGGAAGAGAATGGGCCAGTTTTAAAAGAGTTTTCCTATGAGGACACATGGGTGGCTTAGTGGCTTAAGCATCTGACTTCAGCTCAGGTCATGATCTCTTGGTTTGTGGTATTGAGCCCCCCGTCGGGCTCTGTGCTGAGCTCTGGAGCCTGCTTCAGATTCTGTGTCTCCCTCTCTCTCTGCCCTTCCCTGTTCATGCTCTGTCCCACTCTTTAAAAAATAAACATTAAAAAAAAAAAACATTAAGGAAAAAAGTTTTCCTATGTAGTACATTGCAAACTACAAAGGCCAAGTAAGTTAGGATTTGGCACACTAAACAAAAGGGAAGATGTAGGGGAACCATGGGATGCCAAGGCAAGGTAGTAAAGGGCCAGACCACGCAAGACATGTACTAAGAGATTTTAACTTTGTTCAGGGAATAGAAAACCACTGAAGGTTTTTAAATAGAACTTTTTTTTTTTTAATTTTTTTTTTTTAACGTTTATTTTATTTTTGAGACAGAGAGAGACAGAGCATGAACGGGGGAGGGTCACAGAGAGAAGGAGATACAGAATCTGAAACAGGCTCCAGGCTCTGAGCTGTCAGCCCAGAGCCCGACGCGGGGCTCGAACCCGTGGACCGTGAGATCATGACCTGAGCCGAAGTCGGACGCTTAACCGACTGAGCCACCCAGGCGCCCCTAAATAGAACTCTTTAAGTGGAAAAAGGATGGTAAAGAGTGATGAATGGAAGACTGAAAGCAAGAATTGAATGTATGTTGGTCCACATAAAATATCATGGTTGTGGCTGACAGAAATGGACACATTTAAGAGAGGTTTTGAGATTAAAAAAAACTTGTTGGTGGATTGGAAATGGAGCTGGAACTGGTTATTGGTGATACAGAATAAAGGATGATTCCTAAGTTTCTATCTAGATGGAACAGATTAGGTGACTCATTCCTAAGAGAAGAAGGTTTTTAGAGCAGTCCTCTTGTTCACTGACTTGTCCAAGCACCTAGAAAAGTGCCTGGCACATGGTAGTCTCTTGATTTTGTTAAATGAATGAATGAACTTGAGAAGCTCCTGATATTTAAAGGTTGGTGGAGGAGTGGTTATGGGGTAGGAGTAAAGTCCAAGAGAGCAGTTTATGGAAGCCAGTGGCCAGTGTGTTAAAGATAGTGGACTAAGCAGTATGTGGAAGATGAAAAAATTAATATTTATAATCATTATTCTGCATATTGTGAATCTTCACACATTTTTTTGCTGCAAAAGTATTAATGTTTGATTATAGGCTGCTGTGTAGATCCCAGGATATCACATAATATACAACAGATGTAACAACTACATTTATAAAACCTGAAAAAAAATCTTAAATACATCTAGTCTCAAGTACTTTAGGTGAGAGTGTAGATCTTAGTAGCCATTTTGTTCTGATAGCTTCTTTTGAAGAGTGAACAGTTGCTAAAATTTTGCAGATAAAATGAATTCTTTGTCAGGATTTCTTCATGTTGACGATTAAAATTTATTGTGTTCAGGGAACCACCTTGAGCTAATTTTTCTGATGTTTGCTTCATTGGTAAAGCATTTTTATGTATTTTGATGAAAATCAAGATAACATTTAAAACGTCCAAATTGCGGGGCACCTGGGTGGCTCGGTCGGTTAAGCATCCGACTTCAGCTCAGGTCACGATCTCACGGTTTGTGAGTTTGTGAGTTCGAGCCCCGCGTCGGGCTCTGGGCTGATGGCTCAGAGCCTGGAGCCTGCTTCCGATTCTGTGTCTCCCTCTCTCTCTGCCCCTCCCCCGTTCATGCTCTGTCTCTCTCTGTCCCAAAAATAAATAAACGTTAAAATGTCCAAGTTGCATTACTTCACCACTTAGATGAGTGGAATTTGTAGGTTCTTAAAACTAAGAAAAGACATTTTATGTTTATTGAAAAGTGGATGGCTACAAAGCAGCCTTGAGAGAATTTTGAGATATGGGATTAAACCAGAAAGAATTGGGAGATGGTTCTTTTATTAACCCCTTACATTTTGGGGGAATTCTTGGTAAACCAGTTAATACTTATCTTTGGCTTGGTTGCCCTTGTGGACATGTGTCATTTAGGTAGGGGGCACATATTTTTGATGGGTCTGGGGCGCCTAAATTGTAGCAGAGAAAACTTGTTGAAAGCTACGTATATTCATACAAAATTGGAGGACCCTATATTGGTAAAAAAGTGATGGATTAGATAGGTAGTTTCTTATATTCATTTTCTTGAAATTAGTGAAGACCCTAAACCTTTACCATATTATATCCTTTCCTAGCCAGGCTTTCCCCTACCATTTCTACTGACTGTAAATGTCGTTGCTCTCCTACTAGCTACTGCTTAAAGATGGTCTGCGTTGTTCTGCCCACATTTGACTCTAGCTCTTCTAGCTTGGCAATATTACCGGACTCAGCTGCATCTCACATTACTTCACTATAGGAACAATAGTAATAATAAATAGCTACATCATAGGGTTAATTGACAAGATTAACAGATAATAATGTGAAGTGCTTAGAATTGTACCTCCTAGTAAGCACTCAATAAATGTTCATTGCTGCTATCATTTTTTTTTCAAACATGCTTGCTGAGAAATTGCTACTGTAGTCACCCTTCTGTAGGTTATTGGCATCTTTCCTATTATTAGATTATTAGTGGCTTTCCATTGGACTCTCAGTATGTCTATAACTAGAGTTATTTGGTCTTAAAATATAATAGATGTTAGAGACATCTCATCTTAGTAAATCTAACCAAGTGTTTGGAAGTTCTCTGAAGACGAGTTTCTTTATTCTTATTCTCATGGTCTCTTGGTAGTGATAACTTAGAAGTAACCTCCCTTGCATTAATTTGGGTACGTGGTGCTTTGTGATTCTAGCGGGCTTTCCATACCTCAATTTTTGAGACCAGGTTGCTTTCAAGGAAGTATGTGTGGTGCCAACCATGTAGAACTGAGCTTCATAGTATATCCTTGTAAAGGTAGTTTATTTCATACATGGCCTCTGAATTGTGATATATATACGCAGAGGAATGTTACATATCCCCATAGTCTTCCTTAGCTACTTGTCTGTATTGTCTTAGCTTTGTTGTTGGCTCTTGGTTTAAGAAAGGTGGCTTTCCCTTTAAATGACTGTGTATATGTTGTTTTTGGAAGAGAGTTTGTATTGAAAATGAGTTAAGTAAATTAGTGTTACAATACCAACAAAATAAGACAGTAGTAGTATTTAGAAATAGCTATGTTATGAAAATAGGCCCATTATAAAACAGGAATGTTTGTCCTGGAGTATTATCAAGTACATGGAAGAGAGAAATGCAAGTTTTTGAGTTCTCAGTTTACATTAAACCAAAAAAGGTGGGGGCACCTGGGTGACTCAGTCAGTTAAGCGGCCGTCTTCAGCTCAGGTCATGATCTCCTCATTTGTGATATCGAGCCCCCCATTGGGCTCTGTCCTCAGAACCTGGAGCCTACTTCCAATTCTGTGTCTCTCTCTCTCTCTCTCTGCCCCTCCCCTGCTTGCTCTGTGTGTGTGTCTCTCTATCAAAAATAATAAACATTAAAAAAAAATTTTTAACCAAATGTGTATATTAGGATTTTGGAAGATTTTTTTGATCCTGAAGATAGAGAGGGAAATGGTATTCTTTATCCCTAGCTTTTACATAAACTCATGTTGAAGTGATTAACTTCAAGCCATTAAAGTCAGCTTGACTGTCCTAACAAAATTTCGGAATTATTTATTTAAAGACTAGAATTGATACTAAAATAATTTCTAATTTAATACAGTCTGTTGCAGAAAGTGCTTGTTACATTAAAAAAATAGTATATTTTTAGAGGTTTCCTTAATATTTTTATTATAAAACCACTAGGTCTTTACCTAAAAGTATTGATTTTATTGAAATTTGATAGATGAAAATCTGGTTTTGGTGTTACCTGCTCATTTTAAAATAGACCTTATGTATAAGTTTTAAAACGTTGGTATATAAGATGTCATGGAAAGGTAGGCTGGCAGTTACAACTTTTAATCATTAAGAATGAGACAGAATACCCTTTCTACCTTAAAAAATGTCATGAGTATGTGTGTCTCATCAGAGCAAAATTTTATTTACGATCTAAATTTCATTTACCAAAAATTTCTCTTATAAACTGTGATAAGGATGTATGTGGAATGTTTTAACCCACATAATTCTAACTCTAAAGGATTTCTGGAATGCCAGTAAATATTCAGGAAGTAATTGCTGTAAAATCTTTAAATAATAACAGTGAAACTCCGCGAATTTACATTAGGCATCTGAACTTGCCAGTGAATATGAAAAGTAATTATCAATTTAAGTAACAAAAACCACTTTTTTAAGTCATTACAGAGTATTTTATTTGAACTAATCCTAAATAAGACATTTTGGTAAGCTGAAAATCAGAAAGCTTCCTTGCCTTAATCTATAAATAAGCATAACATATACTAACGGAGTTATCACATGTAAACGTGTACATAGTATCTTGGTTTTCTAATATAATTTGAAAGTTGAAAAATCCAAAATCATCATTTAAGGTTTTAAATCTTATTTGGGTGATAAATGCCTGCTACTGATAAACCTACATAAATTTAGATTGTGAAGATTCTCTTGTTCGTATTATTCAGTTGATGTTTTTTTTCTATTTTAGGTGATATTGGGAATTATTATTATGGACAGGGTCATCCCATGAAACCTCATAGAATCCGCATGACCCACAACTTGCTGCTAAATTATGGCTTATATAGAAAAATGGAAATATATGTGAGTATACCTTTTGGTAAATATTCAGCAGTGATTTTATTTTTTTAATCTACTGCCCTGAAACTTTATTACTCCCTTTGGAGGGCATTTAGCAGATGAAAAAGTCTGGAAGAAAACAGAAACTCCTTTTTGTTTTATTCTTCAGAGAAAACTGGGAGTGTGGGAACTGTAGCCTCTCTTTTCCCTGCTCCTCCACTACTTTTAAAAAGTTTCCCATATCCCACCTTTTCACATTCTGGAGAACAACTCAGTTTAGCATACTAAATATTTTTGTTACTGCAGTGGTTGACCTGGCTGTGCTGCTGAAGAGTTGACCTGGGACTATTACGGAAGAATTATGTAGAAAATTCTAGAAAATTGGCATATGGAACAGTGTGTTAGTGGACGTGCAGAATATAAATAACATTTAAGATACAACTGCTTTAAATGTTTTTGCACTGATGGGAGTATATATAAACAAATGTAAGACACAATTCTTGCCTATCTGGGGAGAAAAGAAAGACTTGAAGCAGTTAACAGTGTTGGGGGTGTGTGTATGTATGTGTGTGTATATATATATATGTGTGTGTGTGTGTGTGTGTGTGTGTGTGTGTGTGTGTGTGTGTGT
>NW_026057580.1:71784077-71838541 GCF_023721935.1 Panthera uncia | reverse complement strand
TGTGTGTGTGTGTGTGTGTGTGTGTGTGTGTGTGTGTGTGTGTGTGTATACGTGTATATGTATGTATGTACGTATGTATATATATATATGTATGTATATACACGAGTTATTTTCTTTGAAATATAACATTAGAGGAGAGGATTGGATAAGACTATCTGGAAGCCTTCTGGGCTTCTGGGAGAAGTGTGTCATAAATAAAATTGAGCTCTTGGGCACAAGGATAATTAAGATAGGCAAAGGAAAGGAAGAGAGATTCTGAACAAAGACTTAAAATTGAGATTGAGTCTCATTCTCACTGTATGCAGAGCAGGTTTATGATAGAAGGTTTGTGACGGAAAATGAAAGAAAGTGTTTCTGAACATGGATTCGGTAAGTGTTGAGCCATTTCCACTAAAATAAAAGGAGTGATTAATTTATAGTTGGGGCCAGACCTGTCTAATGCTTTTAAAGGAGTAGAAATTAGCTTCAGAATTGATACGGTTTCCTAAAAACACACATTTATAAATTTGGATTAGCTTTGAAATTTATTTTGTTCTGGCCAGCCTAATTTCTTTTAGAGGACGGTTAGGGGAAATTGTATATTTTGTGTTTGATAATTCTGATATAACCAGTTGTAATTCCACAATTCTGACATTTGGTTTTCTTCACAGAGGCCCCATAAAGCCACTGCTGAGGAAATGACAAAATACCACAGTGATGAGTACATCAAATTTCTACGTTCAATAAGACCCGATAATATGTCTGAGTATAGTAAGCAGATGCAGAGATGTACGTTTCTGTGCTAAAAATATATGCTAGTATTGATAAGTGTAAATGAGTATTTTTAGAAGCTTATAATTAGAGTTATCCAAATCTAGGTATTCTGCCTGATCTAAATATTATTTTAATTATTGGTTTGAGAAGTCAATGTAAAAATATTAAAGCTACTTTGTAAAAAACAAAAGCAAACTCTACTTGAAGCCTATTGATTTGCCAAACTGCCAAAGAGCTATTTGGTGTTCCTCTACTCTTTGTTTTGGTTAACTTTGGGAGAATGGGTATTAGTGGGAAGACTTTGTTCCCTTGCTGTTTAAAAAAAGTAATTATACTTTGATTGGTCTTAGCCTGGTATATATATCTCATTTTCTTTGTGTGCTTTAGTTAATCTGGATTGTAATATATAATCTGTTCCTTCCCATTGTTAGTGACACTTTTGATTTTCTTCTATAAAGCATTTTATAGATAAAAAGTATTTTATTAGTGATCGGTTGGCTTGAAAGTGTAATGCAAAGTGTCATCCTAGAATGATTGCCAGAGTTTTTTAAACCTTGTTAACTGGAGTTCATTCTTATCAGTGTTTTTATTAATCAGTTTTAGTGATGATGTTTTTTTAATGAACAATTTCAATAATGCTAAATTAAGTGTAGTTAGGCATCTCATACATTTATAGAACTTTGTATACATTTCTACTATCGATTATTTATTCAGTAAAATGCTGTAATGTAAATAGAACATACTATTTATACATGTTTTTTTGATGGAGATTTAGGCTTAAGATTAAAAGTCATGAGTAGATGGGACAGATGAATTAACAGGATTGATTTATTAATACATAGTACTGAATTATATTATGATTATGATTATATCTGAGCAGTAAGAAACTAAAATTTATTCATTGTAGTGTTAGATTAAGGATATATATACAAAGCTATGTAAAACAATTACCCTTACTTTTGAAGAAGTTGTAATTTGAGAGGTGGGGAGAGACTTGAGAATGGGTTATATACATATATGTCCCTTTTATCCTGTCTGTACTAAGGAACTAAATATATTGCAGTGTGTCACATATCTGTAGGTGTTGTTTTCTCGTGCTTTATTTACTCCTTTCTTCTACACCCTGGCTGTTATGAACTTAGTTAATTCTTCTCCTTTGAGATGGGGTAGGCAACCTGCTGCTTTATCTTTTTAGTACTCGCTAAAATATAGTTCAAAGTTATGGATAGTCTGTGCATGTAAGGAATTGTAGAGAGAGTAAATTATAAAGGAATTAAAGTTGCTTCAATTTTGTAGAATCTTGATTAATTGAATATTTGAGGAGAAATGCCTAAATTTAAGTCTGTGTTTTAATTAAATCAAATACGTTTTATATTTTGATTGCTACTGATTTTTTGGTAATAGAGTAGAGATGTTCTACAAATAATCCTGGTAAGATTTGATGGTGGTGTTTCACATATAATGCTTTAATTACCTTGGATAAGTGATATATTTTTAAGTAACAAACTTTAGCTTTCTACCAAGATGTTTTATGATTGCATCAAATAAAGTTTTTGTAAGAAAAGGTTTCATTAATTCACAGAAGGGCTTGTAACTGAAATCCATCTTTCACAGTTAATGTTGGAGAGGATTGTCCAGTGTTTGATGGACTCTTTGAGTTTTGTCAGCTCTCAACTGGTGGCTCAGTTGGTAAGTGTCCTGATTCAGATTTAAAAATTGGCTTAGGGGCACCTGGGTGGCTCAGTTGGTTAAGCGTCCAACTCTTGGTTTTGGCTCAGGTCAAGATCTCACGGTTTGTGGGTTCAAGCCTTGAGTCAGGCTCTGTGCTGGCATCACAGAGCCTGCTTGGGATCCTTTTTCCCCCTCACCTGCTTGTGCTCGCTCTCTCAAACTTAAAAAAAAATGACTTAAACTTAGTATGTATCTTTTGGGTTATTTGTTTAGAGCAAAAGTTTTAATGGTAGTGGATTTTAATAACAAAAAAGTAGTCTGTATGTTTATGGTAGAGTACAGTTGTCTTTAAAAACCCCTGTGTTTGGGGCACCTGGCTGACCCATTGGGTAGAGCATGTGACTCTTGATCTAGGAATCATGAATTCAAGCCCCACATTGGGTGTAGAGCTTACTTTGAAAAAAAAATAAGTAAAGGTAGTTACTTCTTTCTTTAAAAATCAGTCAATGAATTCCCCATGTTTTATGGTCATAATGATTTGAAGTTTTCAGTTTCTTACTGCTATTATATTTTCACTTAGAGATTTCTCTCTTCTGCCTCGCTAGTTACCAATTTCCATATATACCCTTATTTAATCAGATCACAGCTATAGGATAATATTTATCTAAGGAGGGGCGCCTGGGTGGCTCAGTCGGTTAAGCGTCTGACTTTGGCCTAGGTCATGATCTCACAGTTTGTGAGTTTGAGCCCCACGTCAGGCTCTGTGCTGACACCTTGGAGCCTGGAGCCCTCTTTGGATTCTGTGTCTTCCTCTCTCTTTCTGCCCCTCCCCAGCTCATGCTTGCACTTTGTCTCTGTCAAAAATAAATAAACTTTAAAAATATATATATTTATCTAAGAAAAAATTGGCTGTTTGTGCCCTAGACAATGATCCTTATATTTTTGTAATTTTAAGTTCTTTTATACATGGCATATTCTATATAGGGCTTTTGTCTAGTTCTACTGTTTTTTATTTTAAACACTTTCAAAGTCTACCCTGTCTGGTTTTTTAGCTGGAGCTGTGAAGTTAAACCGACAACAAACTGATATGGCTGTTAACTGGGCTGGAGGATTACATCATGCTAAGAAATCAGAAGCATCAGGATTCTGTTATGTTAATGATATTGTACTTGCCATCCTTGAGTTACTAAAGTAAGTTAATTTGTGTTATTTTTCTTATGAAAAAAGTTTAAAACAATATGAATCTATGGCTTTAAAAAACATATCAAGTAGGTTAAAAGTAGTTATGGTGAGTCTTCTATGGATTTTTTATAAACCATTGTAGAAATGCAGGACATTTTCCAATTCCTTGGATTAGTGAGAATGAGAAATGCCTATGTATATCTAAAACTCCCATTAAATATCCTTTTAAAAAATACTAGAAGTAGTGTAGCGATTTAGATTTGGGTTATAGTTTCAACTAATGAGAAATGACATGACCCTGAAGTTCATGTTCTAACATTTTGTAAGTTTTAACTCTTGAAGGCAAAAATATGAAACGTTGTGTTAAAGGAAATTTGTTTTTTGAATGAGTTTGTGTAGTTTTACGTGCAGTGGGGCTTTGTTCTCTACTAATGGATAAAATTATCTCTAAATTACTAGAACAGTTTTAAAGTTACCCTTGATGGCAGTTTGAGAGCGGTATCTATAGAGGAGGTACTTAAGAATTTGGAAATTTATAAAGTTTTGGTTTTTTTTAACCATTATCGGTTGTAACATGTCTTAGATTCCACTTGAGATTGTAGTGAATTAGTTTTTTCTCAGTACTGAAAATGTTGTCTATAGTTGATTCCATGCATACAGTTCATAGAAGCTGATTTTTCAGTCATGTAAAATTTGGAATTGACTCCTCATATAAACAACTAAAATGTTTCAGTGAGCTCATTGAGAGCCAGGGAAAACCATTTGAAATTATTTGCCTTGGTTTTTAATTTACTATTGATGTTGGTTCTTGTGTCTTCATCTCTTGAGTAATAGTTCTTGCCCACATGCTTATATTCTTTTTTTTTTTTTTAATTTTTTTTTTTTTTTACATTTATTTATTTTTGAGACAGAGAGAGACAGAGCATGAACGGGGAAGGGTCAGAGAGAGAGGGAGACACAGAATCTGAAACAGGCTCCAGGCTCTGAGCGGTTAGCACAGAGCCTGATACGGGGCTCGAACTCACGGACCGCGAGATCATGACCTGAGCTGAAGTCGGACACTTAACCGACTGAGCCACCCAGGCACCCCCCACATGCTTATATTCTTAAACAAGTTTAACTTAATTTGTCTAGACATATTTCTTTAACTGATGTGATCAAACATTTAATTAGTCGACAGTTGATAAGCCACTTATGAACCACTTAGAAACTTGCTTTGCTCACAGCTTTATTATTTTTGTGAAGAGATTCTGCTATGATGAGACATTCTACTTTTATTTCATAACTTTGCTGAATGGTGCTTTCCTGTGAGTTGAGACTATTCCTAAGAGTGCTTAGTTTGATAATGTCAGTTTACATTATTTTCTTTTAACATAGCTGTGGTATCATCATGTAATAAATACCGTGCTGCCATTAAACTCAATAACAGAATAATCCTCACGTTATAGTGCCATAAAAGGATGACATTCAAAGTTCACCTTCCTTTTCTCTTGTTTTGACCTGGGTGCGTGCTAGTAATAAGATGTCACATTATGATGATACACATGGCTCTTAAAATGCATTCAAGTTATAACTGTATCGCTGCAATTTGCAGTGCTCCAATCAGCACTGTGAAGTGACGAGAGTACCGAATGTGGTTTCTGTCACAACTGCTCTATTCTGCAGTTGAAGCACAAAAGAAGCCGTAGACAATATGTAAACAAATAAACGTGGCCATGTTTCAGTAACACTTTATTTATGGACATTGAAATTTGAATTTCACTTAATTGTCACATATCCTGAACTGTTCCTGTTTTAATTTTATTTTTCAGACATTTAAAAATGTAAAAATTATTCTTACATTAAAGCTTTAAAAAAGATCCCATTGGCCAAATTTGGACTATGAACCATAGATTGCTAACCACTGTTGTATAACCCTGAAAATGTACTAGAGAGATGTTTTAAAGTACCGGTTCTAAGTATGGTATAATCTTCAGTTGTTAATATATAGGAACATGTGCTATGTTTTTAAAACCTGTAGAATAGGACAGATTTCACAGAGAGAGTAAATACATTTTCTTACCTAGATTGGGGCTAAAGAGAAGATTTAAGGATCTAAGGCTCAAACTTGTAATTTCAGGTGTATGAATGGTCTCTTAAGCTGGAAGTAAAGTAAGAAAAGGGATTAAACATTCTGGAATGCAAGAGCTCAAAAATAGGTTTTCTGAATCCATGTGGTTCTTCCCCATCTTAAAACCCTTTGAAAACATACGGCTTTGTTTTCAGGTATCATCAAAGAGTCTTATATATTGATATTGACATCCATCATGGTGATGGTGTCGAAGAAGCTTTTTATACCACAGATCGTGTAATGACTGTATCATTCCATAAGTATGGGGAATACTTTCCCGGAACAGGAGATTTGCGGGTAAGACTGAATTCGGTCTGAATAAATAATTACGAGATAAATATTAGGAAAACTGAGGAAGCTAATAATTATATATCTAAACTAATATTGTTCTTGAGTCATTAATTTGAAATTTGTGTGCAGAATAGAGTCATTTTTTATATGTTATCTAACATATGCTAGAATTCACTTTTGTTGACTATACAAAAATTCTGAGAGGACTTCCTTTGGCTCGGTCACTTTCTTTAAATTTTTTTTTTTTTTTCAACGTTTTTTATTTATTTTGGGGACAGAGAGAGACAGAGCATGAACGGGGGAGGGGCAGAGAGAGAGGGAGACACAGAATCGGAAACAGGCTCCAGGCTCCGAGCCATCAGCCCAGAGCCTGACGCGGGGCTCGAACTCACAGACCGCGAGATCGTGACCTGGCCGAAGTCGGACGCTTAACCGACTGCGCCACCCAGGCGCCCCTCGGTCACTTTCTTTGATTGAATAATTGTTTTTGAACATCCCTGAAGCACTAAGCAGTCTTCTTGATTGATGTTCATTTGAATCTTCAAAACCTACTTGATAGTAGTCAACATTGTCTTTGATTGTAAAGACTGGTGGAAGAAAATAAGAAAACAATAAAATCTTTTTTAGATTCTTGTACTGTTCTTTTTATGGTTAGTCTTGATTTAATAGGTCTAATTTTAATCTCTTTTTCCTTTGGGGAAAGAATACCATAGCGTATCCTGCCTGCCTGTTAAATTAAATGCAACTATTTCTTTTATATTTCTGTTATCTTCTTCCATTTGGTGGTCTTTAATGAATGTAAAAACCAGTGGTCAAATCTTGTTTCTACAAAGTTCCTGAAGTTTTTTTTTTTTTCTTTTTCTACACTAGTTTTTCTTGAACCAAACTATATGCATGTTGAAATTTATTAAAAAATTTAAATAGCTGTTTTTAATTCAGCCTGGATTATATAGGAAATTTCTCTTAGCATGGCATTCAACATTAGTTCTAAATTATTTTATTAAGATTATTTTTCATATCTGTGGTATGGAGTTTATTTTAGCAACCTTGTTTTTCAAATATGTGAGTTTTCTTTATTTGACCACAAGGTGGTGCTCTTTCAGTAAGAGTTGTGATGGTGAAATCTTATAAATAGGTAGAGCGTCAGTGGTTTATTTCTGTTTAAATTATGTGGCTTTTAAAATTGAAAATTTACATTTTCACTTTCTTGCCTGTTAGCTCGTTCAGTGTCTTTCCTCACTTGGTCTTAACTTACATACTAGTGATTCTCAGAGTATGACCCTTAAACTGGCAGTATCAGTGTCTCTTGGGAACATATTGTCAGGCCTCAGAAATTCAGATTCTGTGCTGCACTGCTCTAAATCACTAGAATTCCTTTGCCTACAACCATTGCACTAGAAATTCAGCAAAAGCCTTCCTAAGTTTAAGTTTAAAAAAATTAAAGTCTCTTTTCAGTATGGTCCTAATTAATCTCAGAAATGGCAAAAGTCAGCCTGTGTTTTAATTTCTGACAGTATTCTTATGATTGAAGTTGGTGGAAAATATTGGAGAATGAATGTTTTTAAAAGATTTCAGTATGACTTTGAATATCTTCTACTCACTTAAGATTTTGCACACACTATATGAAATAGCCTCATAATATTTTTCCCTTTAGTTATTATAAAAGGTATCCCCAAAATTTTGCAAGGAACTCAAGATCAATCATATATGTTGTTATATTTGGAGTTTCATAAAACTTGTGTGTATCTTTAGATGTTAATTTGATGAACATTCCTTTTCCTTCGTGACAATTTATTCTAAATTAGAAAAGAAGGATACTTTGAGCGTTGATCATTGTTCAGAATTGTATGCATTTATTAGATCAGGAGCATAAGTAGAAGAAAAAGGGGTATGATACAGTAGTAGTTGAGGAATTAGAAATGGAAGGGATATAGCCTGGTGCTACAAGGGGAGCAGCTCTGAGTTGCCAGCCTTTGGCTGGAGTGAGAAGTGCTGACCAACTTTCTGTATTCTGAAATCTCGGTGTCAAGATATATTCCAGGAATTTGGTTTTTAATGAAGGAGTTGAGGAATTCACAGTGCTTTTAGTTTATCCACATCTGTATGGTTTGCATTTAGTTACATATAAACATTTAGAGTTCTTAAGAAAAATTTGGTTGGGAGGAGATGTGTAATCCCACTACTTGTCTTCGTTGGAAGTTGGCTCATAATAACTCTAATACTGAAGGATAAACTATGCTTTTTTAAAATGAATCAAGCTCAGATTATTATATGAGAGATCAGGGGAGAATTTACACACAAGTGTTAGTAATCCTAAGGATTCAAGTATATTGTATCATAATTTAAAACACCTGATTATCAGTCACCCCTAATCCTTTGGTGTGGCAGGTAAAGAAGTATTTTGTAGCAATTTTTTATACTGTACTGTTTCTTCAAGGAACATATATGTGTGCACATGCAGAGGTACATTTACACTCACGCATCTATGCGTGAAATGAGTATTTCAAATACTTATTTATACAAATAAGTATATGTTGTGTGTGTGTGTGTATCCTAAGTGTGTCTACATTGCTGAACCCAGCTCTCTGTTTCTTTTGCTTCATTTGGAAGGTATTAATGCCTAGAGTGGTATTTATTCAACAGGTAGAAACATTTACTTCAAGCGCAATTAAAGAGCAGATTTTGGTGCTTTAGTCTGCAGTTGTCAAGACATCAGGACAGTCAGGGCTTATCTTTCATCATAAATAAACTTACACCAGATTATGAACCACAAGGAGGATTCTGCATTATAGAGACAATTGTTCTGCAGGGTTTTTCTGCCCAGAATATTTATTTTCTGTAGCTTTATTCATAATGTTGTCTTACATATTCTGTTGATGATTATTTCTTGGTCTCCTGTAATATTGCCTTTAATTGTTTATGTTCAATTTCTGTTCTCCCAAGATAACCATTTCAGATTAATTGGAACTCATTCTTTTCAGCCTAATAATGCAATCCATTAATATTGGAATATGTACTTCTTCTGTATTATTTCCTTTCTTAACCTAAAAGCTGAATTCAGAATTGGATATTGTTACCTGTTTTTACAATCTTGCAGAAAAATATTTTAATAAACATGTCAAATATTTTCACTATGAAATACTCCCTAAGAGCTGTTTAATTATATATTTTAGGATATTGGTGCTGGAAAAGGCAAATACTATGCTGTCAATTTTCCAATGAGAGATGGTATAGATGATGAGTCCTATGGGCAGATTTTTAAGCCTGTAAGTATTACTATTTCAAGATCAAAGTGGAGAGGCACCTTGCTGGCACAGTTAGGGCCTGTAACTCTTGATCTTGGAGTTAAGAGTTCGAGCCCCATGATGGGTATAAAGATACTTAATAAAATCTTTAAAAAAAACATAAAATCAAAATGGAATTTAAAAAGTATTTTTAGAGATAATAACTTCGGTTATCTTCATAGATTATCTCGAAAGTGATGGAAATGTATCAACCTAGTGCTGTGGTGCTACAGTGTGGTGCTGACTCACTATCTGGTGATAGGCTTGGTTGCTTCAATTTGACAGTCAAAGGTAAGCAATTTAATGGATGATAGTCCCAGGAGAATTTTTTTTTCTTCCAAGAACTTCCCATACTAGTTTTCATTACAATTTTTACACAGAGCTACATGCTCTGTAATTTTCATGGGTTTTGTTGAATGTATGTATGCATTAACTATAATTAATCTTGTTTCGGTAAATTAGGTTTTCTTTTGTTGATACATTCATCAGTGAATACTTCTATAAAGTTTCTTGCAGTCTCAACCAAAGCAGCCATTTTCAGTGTTGGTTCCTCTCTTTGGTGTTTATCTTTTATTTTTTCTTTTAAATTTATGTGTATTTTGAGAGAGAAAGAGAGGGCACACGTGTGTGTGTGCACAGTGGGGATGCAGGGAGTGAGGGAGAGGGAGGACCCCAAGCAGGCTCTGTGCCCCCAACACAGAGCCCGAGGGGGCTCCATCCCATAAACAAGATCGTGCCCTGAGCCGAAGTCAAGAGTCAAGACGCTCAACCGACTGAGCCACCCAGGCACCCCTGGTTTTTATCTTTCTAGAAATATAACATGCAAAATTTGTTACTTTCTATTTTAGCTTTGCGTATTCACTTCCTATCATGGAAGAAGAGGGATTTAGCTCTTTTTCACCACTTTGTCCCCAACACATGCACACACCCTTCCAGTGTCTTCATTTTTACAATTTAAATCTGGGTATGTATACTAGAATTTTGGTTGTGGCATTCAATGTTTACAGTGTCATTAATGTTAAAGCACTTTTCAGTTACCAGATTTTTCTTTTTTGCATAACTTGTTTTTCTTGCCCAGTTTTTCAATTACTTAGCTTTCTCTTTACTCATTATTAAACTGCCAGTGTCTAAATAGCTTCAAATGTTCAGATGCATCAAATATTCCATCATTTTTACCTTCTTGAAGAATAGCCTTCTGATCTGTTACTGTTTGGTTGAGTATCTATCCCCTATAGATATGGTAGAACAAAGAGCTCTTTGCTTCTCTTGTGTGCCTCCCCTCCCCTATGGCTCTTCCTCGGTCTTCCTCCTCACTTTTGTCTCATTTGGGTGGCGCACATTCTCAAGTAGCTTTCTGAGAAATGAGAAAAGATGTGGGAGATTAGTACTACACGAGAAATTTAAATTTGATCAAGTGTTGAAATTAACTTGTGATAGAAGTCCAGACCAAAGTAAAAGATCACCATCATGGAATTAACTCTAGAGTTTAAGAATAAATCTGAAACTTTATTTAATAAGGTCTTAAAATTTGTTATATGGGGATCAATAATGATGACTATCGTACATGATTTTGTAGTTGTTTTCCTTTTGAACTTTTAGGTAACAAATGGATGCTTTGAATTCCTTCGTAAGATGTGAAGAATTCTCAATAGAGCTTTTCCAGAATTACTGTTGGCTTAAATGGAATTAAATAACTAAATCCAGATATTAAAGGCTATTTTACTTAACGTTACGATTGCTTCTATACCAGTTAGCTTTAGAATTATGGTATAATCTATTTTGCTTTTATTAGGTTGAACTATACAAACTTGATTGCCCTTTTTCTTGGTAGGTCAGCAGTGGCCAAATAATAGTTTCATATGTTGGACTTAATGTGTTGATAACCATATGTTGGCCTCAAAATGGACATGTTCTTTTAAAAATGATCTACCTAATATTAGTACAAAATGGGTATTAACAGACCATTTTCCTGTCTTAGCTGTTTGAAAATGCTTTAATGCCTTCATACTGAAAAGTAATAGCATTCATAATCATAAACTATAGTGTTTTACTCTTACATTAATGTACATTTCAGCCAACTGTTACAATTTCCCTGGTATAAAGCATAAGGATATTTGCAATCCCAAATCTTAAACTTGATTCTAAGCTTTCTGCACTGCCAACTTCAATTTGTATTTCTTAAGTCTATTAGTCACCTCTTGTCCATCTCCTTTCTGCCCTCCTTTATGTTGTTACTATTGTGATCTCTGCCATTCATTTTTATCTGTTACAAGAAACACTCATTTTTCTAGTAGTGATAATAGAAATTGGGTTATGAATCATATGGTGCAACTATTGAAGAATACTTAATTAGAAATGCTCACAATATACAATTACATGAAAAAAACTAATTAAACCTTATTAACTCAGAATTTGTAGGGAAATGTTTAAGGGGCACCTGGTGGTTCAGTTGGTTAAGCATCCATCTGACTCTTGGTTTCAGCTCAGGTCATGATCTCACGGTTCATGGGATCAAGCCCGATGTCAGGTTCTGTACTAACAGTGTGGAGCCTACTGAGGACTTTTCTCCCTCTCTGCCCCTCACCCACTTACACATGCACTCTCTTTCTCCCTCCCCCCAATAAAGTAAACTTTAAAAAAAGAAATATTTCAAATACTATCTTTGAATGATGGTGTTTTAGATAGGTTTTCCTTTGCACTGTTTTGATTTTTCCTGATAATCTCCAGTAAGCATGGTTTTCTTTTACAATTGAAGGGTTTTTTTCTTTAAAGATTGATTTGTATACCTAAGTAATATATCAAGAAATTACCGGTAATTAACTTATAATTGGTTATTGAACTGGTACATGTATCCAAAGAAATACTTTGTTTTTATATTGGGTTTACTTTTTCCTCAAATTTCCACACACAGAAGTTTGTTGAAGTATTTCTTATACTAATATATACTAATTTTATAATCTTAGATAAGTTAAAAAAATTATCCATAGTATTGCTGCCTGAAGACAACCCACAGTTAAACTTTGTTATATAGCTTTCCATAATTTGTATGAGTCTAGAGGGAAAATTTAGATTGTGTATGTTTCATTGTAACCTTTCCCCCCACCCCGCATAATCTCACAAGAACATAGAATCTTCATATCACAGAACTTTTTCATATGTTAATAAAAAATATTCATATTTTAATCTTAGTTGTATATTTGACTTTTCTATCAGGGATACTTGCTAAAGTAGCCAGTGTTTTAAAAATCATTGTGTGAAAGGCATATGATTGAAAAGTAAATTTTAGACTAGAGATTTCTTGAAATTTTTACATATTTTTTAAATACTTAGAAAAGCCATTTTGGTTGAGTAAAACTTTGCATTTATTATCTTTTTAAAACTTTTCAAACTGCTAAAATATTTAGATTTGTATGTTACTCAGATCTTCTTTGTCTTAGGTCATGCTAAATGTGTAGAAGTTGTAAAAACTTTCAATTTACCGTTACTGATGCTTGGGGGAGGTGGATACACAATTCGTAATGTTGCTCGATGTTGGACATACGAGACTGCAGTTGCCCTTGATTGTGAGATTCCCAATGGTAAGTATTCTTATTATATCTTTATTGGTTGGAACTGTTTATATATACAGATGGATGCATGGATGGATGGATGGATGGATGGATGATTAGAGTAGATTCCAAAACCATGTAAATAGAATAGTCACTTAATAAATTCCCTTTGTGTTCACTTTTAAATATTTTTTGGGGGAACATTTCACAACTTGAATCTGGATTTTGTGCATGGATTTGTGTGAAAACTGAACTTTTAATATGCCACTTTATTTCATTGTTTTTAATAGAATTGCCATATAATGATTACTTTGAGTATTTTGGCCCGGACTTCAAACTGCATATTAGTCCTTCAAACATGACAAACCAGAATACTCCCGAATATATGGAAAAGATAAAGTAAGAAATCATTGAATTGGTTTGGTAAACATTTCATCTTTAGCTTTATATATCAGATACTTCCTTTGTCTTATTCAAAAGCATTGAAACCTTAAGATTACTGATTTTTTTTTTCCTGAGATAATGAAAATGTATGGACCTCATAGCTCAAAAATATTTCCATTTTCTATTAAATATTTTTAAATCGCAAAGGTTCTCTAAATTGTATACTTCCTTGCCTTACATGAAAGTGAAATTTTCATTTTTGAAAACATTTTGATAAAGCTTTATTTCTAAGAACAAAGTGTTTAGAGGGTTATTGTAGTACACTGGCCTGAGTTTGTGTCCTCTTTCTTTGCCACACATTAGTTTTGTGACATGTGGCAGGTTCATTTGCCTTGAAGGCTTGTATTTTCTCACCAGTGAAATGGGGGATGCAAGAGTACCTACATTATAAATTTTGAGGATTGAATGGGTTAATGACAGTCTGAGGTATCAGTGCTTTTATGTGTTACTAACTTAACTCACAGGTTAAGTCAGATAAAGATGAAATTTTTGCTTAATGTTTCCTGTTACATTTAAGAGGAACTTGAAAGAAAATGAATTTTGTCTAATACATTTGTACGTGTAATTTAGACAGCGCTTATTTGAAAATTTACGCATGTTACCTCATGCACCTGGCGTCCAGATGCAAGCTATTCCAGAAGATGCTGTTCATGAAGACAGCGGAGATGAAGATGGAGAAGATCCAGACAAGAGAATTTCTAGTAAGATAATGCCTTGATGTGTATTCTGTTACATTTTTCTGATTTGTTAAAAACATCACTACAAACTGAAGGTTTAATGGCCTGAGAACTTCACTTTGGGTCGTGTTTCCTGAGCACACCATTATTACTGACCTTTTTTTCCATTGCTCATCTTCCATAGTTTTACTTTCATATGCCTTAAAGCCTGATTTGAGTGTCAACCTTTTCAGTTCATGTGACTGTACATAAGTGGTCAAATTTAATTATGTATATTTGGGAATTAATTAGTAATACCAGTTGTCCAAAGTAGAATGGATTGAATAACATTAAGCACCTTCTGTTTGACTTTGCAGCTTCTCATTCTATTTATTATTGATTGCTAGAGCAATAGCATAATAGTATGCTGTTGTGGTGTAGACATTCTAACATACTTGGTATTAATGATATTTTTAATGTTGTCTATCTAAAATCTTTGTATAATTAGTTCGAGCGTCTGACAAACGGATAGCTTGTGATGAAGAATTCTCAGACTCTGAGGATGAAGGAGAAGGAGGGCGTAGAAATGTGGCTGATCATAAGAAAGGAGCAAAGAAAGCTAGAATTGAAGAAGACAAGAAGGAAACAGAGGACAAAAAAGCAGGTCAGGTTTATTTTTTGGTAAAGGTGTTTTAACTCTAAATTTTAAAAACGAGCTTCAAAAAAAAATAAATAAAAATAAAAATGAGCTTCACTGCAGTTTTTATGAGATCCTGAAGGCCATTACACAAGTAAGTATTAGAAGGGGTTGTGTGCTAGGTGGATGACTTTTTTTTCCCAATGTAAATGGTGCTTAGCTCTAAAATCTTTTATTTAAGGCTCTACTGATGTTACTGATCACATTTGCTCTATAATGTAGAAAACCTTATTACGTACTGTCTCTTGCTGACATAGGCATAAAATAGCAAACATTACACTATGATGATACAGACTGGGTGAGAAGACCAAGTGGTTATAGGTCCGTTTGTAGTCTGTGGGCAGAACTGAAATTCTAAGATAATCTTTAATTACCTAAAGTTTACTTGATGGGAATTAAACACAAAAGAAGAGTCATATTATCTTCAGACCAGTTTTTCACCATTGTGAAAAAGCTAGGAGAATAGACTTTGCTCAGAAGTTGTTGAATGAAAACATAAAAACTCTGAGGAAAGAGAAGGGATTTGGAAGCTGGGTTGGAGAGGAGGTATAATACTTCAGTGCTTTAACTTTAAAAATGCTGTGTTAGTAGCTTGTCTTTTGACAAAATGATGCTCTAAGTGGTGAATTCTACTACCAGAATTGGTTATCTTTTATCTGATTTCCCAGAGCACTTACACATACCTTGGTCATTTTGTTTAACACATTGTATTATAGTGCCTCGTTATAGGATTTTATGTATCTCCTTGCTAGATTGGGCTGCCGGAGGCTAGGGAACACCAGATCTTAAATATCTGTACTCTCAACACTTGATGCATTTCTTGATTGGATACCTGATGCCTGTATACAAGTAATGGTGATGAGCATGAGTTTAGCTGGCTGTTAATTTTAACCCTGTAGCATGCGGAAAACTGATAGAGATACTGGGCCAACATCCTTTTCCTTTTATCTATCATATCGAAGTTACATGAATAAGCTGGCTATCGTGTTCTTTTTTCTTTTTTACTAGAGAGGTTAGGATTCCACAGCATATCTGACACTTTTAGTTCTGTTCTTTTACTCATGATTCACTCCTCTGTAGGCTACCATTCTCTACCATTTTATAATTTTAACTTTGCAATGTATCACAATGATGGCTCCAGTCTGCTCTTATGTACTGATTGACATCCAGAAATTCCATCTATTTTTGAGGTAAGGAGGACTTTGCTTTAGCTGTAGGATTGTTCTAGTATTTTCATTTCTCTCACTGTTATATATTCTTGTCATTTTTGAAGTTTCTTCTCATTTTAAAATCTTTATCTTTTTTGTGCTTTTTGTTTGTTTGTTTTCCAAACGGGAAAACACATTTACTAGAGTGCTGCTTGTCTTTAATTGCCTTTTTAGCTAAAAAGAGAGTACCTTTTGCTCTGGCTTAGTAGCCTGGTAGTGGATTAATCTCTTAGTATTTAGCTCCTCAAAACTTTTGTTGCTGATAATGATAACTTAAAAAAAAAATTCTTTTGTGGTGGGGCTCTTCTTGTAAGACCTTCCGATTGTTAAAATCCCTTGTCCTACACATAAAGAAATATTACCATAGAAAACATTTTTAAAAATCTGTAATCAAAACCTCTAAAGTGGGGGCCATTTCTTTTTCCTCCTCCCTTTCCCAGTTCCATTTTAGCAATTTGAATTATTAAGTTTACATATCCAAAATTAAGCCAGAAGTTGAAAGAAATGTCATCCTTATTGTCACACACATGTTTGTATTGTAAGGCAGACCAGTTTCCTGAAATGTGTATGTAGAATGCTTAGTGATGATGTGTATAATCGCTGTATCTTTATTATTAGGTCATTATATCACAACTTTGGCTCATATGCTTCTTTAAAGAAGAAATTCACATTTAGGCTAATTTGTGTTAATAATCTTGAGTTTGTAGTGGTAATGTTACTATTTTATTGATTTTTATTAAAATGGTAAAGTTTCAGTACTTAAACAGAGTTAAAGTGAATAAGCAGTAAGATTTAGCCTCTGTTGTGTCTTGGGTTTATCTTACCTGATTCTCTCTTCTCAGAATACTTCAGTCCCAGTGGTCTTTCATTTCTTCCTTCTAAACCTGCTAATTCCATCTTGCCTCAAAGTCCTTTTAAGGTTTCCCTCCGTTCAAGATACTTCATCCCTTTTCCCACCCAAAAGCTATTCATTCTTAAGACATCTCTCTCTCTCTCTTTTTTTTATCTATACAAGGTTATTTATTATGAAATTATTAATAAAGCAAAATACTTGGAAAAAAGCAAATATTGATTAACATAGGACCAGTTAAATGGATTATGGTACATAAGAATGAGGAAGATCTGGGGTGCCTGGGTGGCTCAGTCGGTTAAGCGTCCAACTCTTGATTTCGGCTCAGGTCATGATCCCATGGTTCGAACCCCACATTAGGCTCTGTGCTGACAGCATGAAGCCTACATGGGATTCTCCCTCTCTCTTTCTCTCTGCCCCTCCCCTGCTCATGTGCTCTTTCTCTCCCTCAAAATAAATAAGTAAATTTAATGGAAAAAAAAGAATGAGGAAGATCTGTATGTACTGCTATATAATGGGATGGTTCTCTATTCTTTTTTTAAAGATTTTCTTTTCTTTCATTTTATTTTATTGTATGAATATAATTTATTATCAAATTGGCTTACATACAACACCCAGAGCTCATCCCAACAAGTGCCCTCAATGCCCATCACCCATTTTCCCTTCTCCCCCACCCCCCATCCACCCTCAGTTTGTTCTCTGTATTTAAGAGTCTCCTGCGGTTTGCTTCCCTCCCTCTCTGTTTGTAACTATTTTTCCCCCTTCCCTTCCCCCAGGGTCTTCTGTTAAGTTACTCAAGATCCACATATGAGTGAAAACATATGATATCTGTCCTTCTCTGACTTATTTCACTCAGCGTAATGCCTTTTAGTTCCATCCACGTTGTTGCATATGACAGGATTTCATTCTTTCTCATTGCCAAGTGCCACATCTTCTTTAATTCTGAGGGCATCTCTTCAAAGGTCACTTCTTTGTGGTAGTTTTTCCCAACCTCCCTCAGTGCTGCTGTGCTCATGTCTGTAGGCTGAACTTCTCCACAGTGCATATCTCAGCTGTAATACTGTGGTGCAAGGAAAACAACTTCAGAGGGCAGGGTCTATGTGACATTAACTCCTTGAACCTCTCTCATTTAGCACAGCACCTAACAAAGCTTGTATGGTTATTGAATTCATGAATAGTAAAACTGTATAGGACAGCTTTTTTTTAAATTTTTTTAAATATTTGTTTATTTTGGGGGAGAGCCCAAGTGAGGGAGGGGAAGAGAGAGGAGACAGAGGATCCGAAGTTGGCTCTGCACGGACAGTCTTGACTGCAGCAAGCCCGATGTGGGATCTCAAACTGTGAGACATGACCTGAGCCAAAGTTGAACACTAAAACAGCTGAGCCACCCAGGTGCCCCTAAGACAGCTTTTTATATTTTAAGAAAGGTATATTTTAAAAGGTATACATTTTATATTTTAAAGTAAGTTTTAATCTCTTCCCAATTTTTGTTTTTAGATGTTAAGGAAGAAGATAAATCCAAGGACAGTAGTGGTGAAAAAACAGATACCAAAGGGTAAATTGTGTTATTTATCTAATAATTTCTATATACTATAAAAATAATAAATACATTTACTTTAGGTGTGTTATGTGTGTATTCTTTTGAGAAGTGCTGGACCGAACTTGACTGAGAGCATCAGTAAGTTGAATGAGGTGTTCTAAATTTTACTCTGTATTGGTGGTGCACAAGATAATATATGCCGTCTTAACTATCAGTGTATGTGTTATCTGTTTCTTTTTTACTTATGTAGCTTGCCTTAAAAAATGCTGAAGACTAGTAATGTTGTGTAACTGAACGTTAAATCAGTTTGTATTGTACGTAATGTATCTGAGACCTTTTGCTATTAACTTTATGTGATCTTTTCATGGTGCTCTTATTTCTGTATACATGATTACTTTTTGTATGTGTGTGGTGTTGGCAGATGGGTAAATTTAAAATTTTTTTTAATGTTTATTTATTTTTGAGAGAGACCAAGAGACAGAGAGCAAGCTGGGGAGGGGCAGAGAGAGGAAGACACAGAATCTGAAGCAGGCTCCAGGCTCTGAGCTGTCAGGACAGAGCCCAACACGGGGCTTGAACTCCACGAACCGTGAGATCATGACCTGAGAAGTCGGACACTTAACCGACTGAGCCACCCAGGCATCCCGAGATGGGTAAATTAAACGCTGGGCTGGTATAACATGATTCATAATTTAGTTATGTTTGGCAAAATCATAATTGAGGTGTTTATCATCAGAAAGCATACATTTGACCACATGTAATTTTGTGCTAGCCTTTATAGGATAACTTGAATAGATTGTAAAATCACTGGAAAGATTAAGGTAGTCAGTACTCTAAAAATTGACTCAAGGCATCATCAGTGTGTGTGTCTTGGCATGACCCTCCAGAACTTTAATATTTTATGTTGCCTCTTTTAACAGAGCCAAATCAGAACAGCTCAGCAACCCTTGAATTTGAGTGTCTCACCAATTTCAGAAACCATAAAAGAGTGAGAAAATATCGGGAAGAAAAATTTTTTCTTTTTGAAGACTTCTGGCTTCATTTTATACTACTTTGGCATGGACTGTATTTATTTTCAAAATGGCTTTTTTTGTTTTTGTTTTTCTTGGCAAGTTTTATTGTGAGTTTTCTAATTATGAAGCAAAATTTCTTTCTCCACCATGCTTTATGTGATAGTATTTAAAATTGATGTGAGTTATTATGTCAAAAAACTGATCTATTAAAGAAGTAATTGGCCTTTCTGAGCTGATTTTTCCATCTTTTGTAATTATCTTTATTAAAAAATTGTACTTGGATTGCCTTTTGTCTGTTTCTTACATGAAATCTTTTTTCAGAGGCAAATAACATGACTTTCTGTACAATTAGAATACACTAGAGGAACTGGTAACAGCTTCAAGGACATCCATTTACTATTCAAGAAAGAGTATTTTACAGTAAATATTTATTAATGCGCTAGGAATTCTACCATCTTGTTTTTTATACTTTGGCCAGTCAGTGTCCGTGAAGATTGACATCTCATTATAATAATTTAATCTCTGAATTAATATAAGCTATGCGACTAAGATCCAGGAATTATATTTGAGCTGAACCAAAGATTCCCAAAAATTGGAAAAAATGAAAATTCTGAATTGGAAGAAAACCATAATCAGAGAAAGAAACTGTCTTCCATACTAGCAATATGTGACTTTGTTGCCAACCCCCACTATGTACCAAGTAGACAAGGAATTGTATGGTTGTGTCTGACCAGAATTTTCCTGTATTCATATTAAGTCTGTCTAAAATAAAACCTATTTAGACAAAACCTGGTCTAAGCTGCATTTACGTAACATCCAGGTTCCACTCTTAACACCTAAGTTTCCAAACCAAGGAAATAAACATTTAAAGAATTAGTTCATCTTTCAGTTTATAGAGTATATTCATTTTAATGCTTCGGGTATGCAACTGAACATAATGGTGGAAGAATGCCCGCAGCACCGCTTACATTCTGGTGGTAAGAGGCAGACATGTGGGCAGTTTGTACTTGAGGATGTGCAAGAGAAAATACATTTTAGGAACCTGTCAAAACCAGTGAAATCACCTTGCCAGGCCTAACATGATGGTTTTGAGATGAAAATCCTAAAATTCTAGAAGATAGATAAAACATGTTTGTTTCTGTGTAAGCCCCTGCTTTCAGATGTTCACAGGAACACCTGGATTTAGGTAACGAGCAGCCATGCACCCATTCAGGTTTAACATGTTTTTTCACTTTTGCCATATTTGCTTCAAGTGGTTGTTTTTTTTTTTTTCCCTTTAAGTAGATTCTATACAGTTTGAAGACTTTATACACTTTGCCATGTAATTCCCCTTTTCCCACTCTTTAGAGGTAACCACTAGTCTGAAGTTCATGCATATTTTACCCATATTTTTACTCTTGCAAATCTGTCAGCATCTAAGCCTGTATGACATTAGATATTAAAGAACTCAGTCCTTCATTAAAGGAGTAAGGAAATGTGTTTGTGTTCTGTAACTTGGTTCTTTTTATATTGTGATTTACCCCTGTTGCAAGTGTAGTTCATTTTATATATAATTGAAGCTTCAAGAGAGTTATGAAACAAATTCAGCCCAGGTCACTTGGTACAACATCCAAACGACAGAACTACTGAAAGAACAAAGACCCCGTTTACAATTGAAAATTTCTAGAGATAAAAGTGCAGAGAAACCACGGTTCTGGTCTTATAGTGAGAAAGATCAATGTAACAGGATGTCAAGATCAATAATATGCATTTGGAAATTAATACTGGATAAAAATACTTGAGATGGTGAGGGAAGAGAGAGTTAACTGCTTTGGTGGGATAATGGATAGTCAAATGGAAGAAGTTTTACGCCTTCCACCAGAAGAATTTAAGTTGGAAAGGGGAAATGAAGCCCATAAGTACTAGAAACTTTAAGAAGAAAATAATTGGAGTAGAGATCTTTCTGACTCCAAACCGTAGAAGAAACAATTGATACATTCGACTAAGGGCGGAAAAAAAATTGCAGGCTAATAAAACTAAGTTGAGGAAAAGACATGGCAGGGGGAGTTTGTAGAACCGCAACTTGTCACCGTTCAAAAGGCTAACATCTAAAGCTAGTGGAGAAAGACTAAAGTGCATGAAGGATGTGAAGTTAACTGGGAAAGAAATACACATAGTTGTTAAATATGAAAAGGTCCTGAACCACTTTGAAATGCATATTAAAAAGATATTTTTTGGCCTGATTTTTTTAAACCTATCATAAATTTGAAAAGTGTTGGCAAGAGTTTGAGGAAATTGTCATATTGTAGTAGGGTGTGTGAGTCACTATAACCTTGAGCTTAATTTAACAAAATTACAAATAATCTAATTCAAAATTCCACTTTTGGAAAATTTAACATACTTGATGTGCAGATGACTTTCAGAGATCATTATGCAACGGTGTTTGAAAAAAAGATTAAAAATGACTTAATGTTCAGTAGAGGCAGAGTTGAATGATTGTTATGAAAGAATATGGCCATAGCAAATATGAAAGACGGAAATACGGAATATGGAAAAACCTTCAAGGGCCATTAAGGGGGAAAAGGCAGATGTAGATCACATGACATACTGCTTTGTGTGTTAAGAAAATATCTAGGAAAGGTGATAATGAAATGGAGCATTGGAGCATCGGCTGCTTCCATGGGGATTTGAAGGTTGGACCATTACACAAAAATTGTAATTAAAAAATGCAAGAAGATAATTTCCAGTCGAAGGGATAGGAATTTTGCACAGCGTTACAGCTTCCTTTTCCACGTCTCAAATTCTTGAGATGACTTTCAGATTCTTGCAGTCCATTTGTTGTGACAGTAGTGACTTAGTTTTACTTTTTCCCAGGAGGAGGAACATGTGCCATGTGGCTAAAAGCCCCAGTGCCTAAGATGAGATATAAACCATCTGGAAGAATCATGTGGTCCTGATCAGGGTAAAGTAGCTATCAACTATCATTAGTTTTTTGTTTTTTTTTTTTTAATGACACTTTACAACTAAGACCTCAACTCAGGGAAAAACAAAATGAAACAATGGTCCTTTAATGAAGATGTTGCTTTGTTCTTTTTTAAACAAAATTTTTTTTAATGTTTTTTTTTAATGTTTATTTATTTTTGAGACAGAGACAGAGCATGAACAGGGGAGGGGCAGAGAGAGAGGGAGACACAGAATCTGAAACAGGCTCCAGGCTCTGAGCTGTCAGCACAGAGCCCGATGCGGGGCTCGAACCCACGAACCGTGAGATCGTGACCTGAGCCGAAGTCGGACGCTTAACCGACTGAGCCACCCAGGCGCCCCAGATGTTGCTTTGTTCTTAGTTTTTCACATTTCTTCGTGACATGGGCGAATGCTTGTTCCAAGTCAGCATTGGTAATACAACGTAATGATATATAACTAACCTGCCCTTCTACCAAAGCTACTTAGCATCCTGTCAATAGGAGAGTTTTCAGAGTTTTCTTACTTCATTGAAGTCATGTACTTGCATCTGCTTCCATTGCCTTCAGTAAAAATATTGCTGAAGCTTCTCTGTTCTCTGAGATTCATAACACTTTGCATTTCTATTGTGATATAAATGACATGGGTTTTCAAGGTTTAAATGAAAACTTCGATTTGTGTGCTCTCACAAGTATACGTTTCAATAGTGTAAGATCCCTTTTTCTTCACCATAATCCTGTGTACATTACTAATTTCTCTGTGCTTCCATTCGTTTTTAGTTTAAAATGAGGAAGGTGATAATCATCCCTACCTCACAGGGTTGTCACAAGGTTTGAATAATGTTCAGTTAAGTGTTAGCTGCTATTGTTAGGGGGTTCTGGCTGGCTCAGTCGGTAGAGTATGTGACTTGATCTCAAGGCTATGAGTTCAAGCCCCGTGGTGGGTGTAGAGATTACTATTTTAAAAAAGAAGAAGAAAAAAGAAATACAGTGATCAGTAAGTGTTTGCTGCCATTGGTTTTGTTAACATGTCAGGTAAAGTGTAATAGATGGGGCCAAAATGATTTTAGGGAGAAAGCCTGAAAGCTTCCCGTGTTCTTCAGACGTCACATGGATTGCATTTGAGCCTTTTGTTGCAATTTGGTGTCTACTAAAACTACTAGGTCATGGAGGTTAGAGAAGCAATCTTTTGAGAACTCAGTTTAGCAAGCAATCTAGTAAGATTTGGCAAATTTAGGAGGATCTTAATGCTGTTGCAATTGATTTGAGAATAATCTGTCAGGGAAGATTGTTGTGAATGGATTATGGACAAAATAAAACATTGTTATTGGCTAGTCATTTGAGTAGCAATATTAATGCGAAGAACTAATGCTCAGGAGAGTTCCAGTATTTAGGAGCTGCTCAACGATTGCTGCAATTTCCCCACCTCACCACAAGATGGCATACATTCCATTGTTTAAATATTTTTCTTCTGTAGTCACTTGGTCTATTTAACAAGCAGAGTAACACTAACAGGTTCTTTTGGATGCAGGCTTGGATTCAATACTACTTGAATTAAGCTACAATTTGGTGTACTTAGTTGGGATTTTCTGTAGGTAAAACAATTATAACACTAATTCCTGAGTTTATATCCATAAAATAAAATAGAGTGTATCTGGTAATAAATTGAGACTTTTCTAGTAAAAAGTCGAATATAAATTAATGCGAGAAGAAGAAGAATTTTCTATTTGTGCTGGGAGTTGTAATCATTTAATATATACAGTTAAACAGGAGAATTGTAATTTATTTCTAGGATATGTTGCTTAGTACAGTGAAGGTAATATGCAGGGGCGTTGGATTCTTGCTCCACAACTTCTGTCATTAAGCTACATACCTAACCTCTTTGATCTTTGGCACTTCACAGAGTCATGATTAGGATTATTAATAAATTATTTTCTAGTGGAATAAATGACAAGGGAGAGCATATTCCTTGGTTAGATTCTGTTATTTTGTTTTAAATACTTTTTATTTTTGAGAGAGCTCAAGGGAGGGAGGGACAAAGAGAGAGATGACAGAGGATCCGAAGCGGGCTCTGCGCTGAGAGCAGCAAGCCTGATGTGAGGCTCCAACTCACAAACTAGCAGTTTATGACCCGGGCCGAAGTCAGACGCTCAACTGACTGAGCCACCCAGGCGCCCCAGTTAGATTGTGTTATTGATAGAGCTCTGAACTGGTAAAAAAAAAAAATTTTGGCGGGCTCACCTTGTGACAAGTGGTATGTGTGTAGGGGTGAGTTTAACAGTTATGATTGAAATCTAAAACTAATCCCTTTGGGTTGTGACGCTTCCAGCTTCTCTTGTGTATCGTCCAACAAATTACTTTTTTTTGTTTCTTCAGAAATCAACATTTCAAGGGTGACCTCCAGTCATGCGGTCTATACTCACTAGGCTGATGTACAGGTAAAACTTCAATGAGCAGGCAAGTATAGACAGGCATTCCTAAGTTAAAAGAGAAAACATTATCACAATTGCGTCTGCTTAACGATACCAACAAAAGGTCATCATGGTCTGGCAACCAATAAGCTGAATGTTTGAGTTGAAGGGACAAGAATTTCTCCTTTTGCCTTTTTCACCTGCACTTGTACTATGTCTTTCAATGGGAAAAACACTTGAAAAATCTCATTATTCTGCAGGATAGCAGGAAAGTTCAAACTCTGTTGCCTTTGACCAGATTTCAGGTGAGATCGACATGCTTGAGGGCACCCTTGTGTGCTCCAGGGGTGGGTACGAGCCTTCCAGATGCAAGGATGGGAGCACTAATCTCAGCATTTCAGAAGTTAGACTCTTCTAAATGGGCTGGATTTCTCATTTCCATAGGATCTGCCTGCAGTGGACATACAGTATTTTTCAGGAAAAGATTTTCTCTATGATCCACAGTCCAAACCATCATTGGCTATAATGCTCCCTATCAACCAAATGCAAAAGAAACTTCTTTTTGGTGCACTGAAAGGAGATACTCTTTTCAGACGCATTTATTTGTGTAGTTTAATGTTTACATGTAATAAACTTAGGTATAATTTCTATGCTATTCCCTTAAATGGTGAATACCCTTTCAAAATCTGTTTTAAAATCAAATTAACATAAATCTTTAAGCACATAGTAAAGCTCTTTTATCATCCTATTTCTAGAGTTAAGCAGAAAACTCTATAAGCTCATTTACTTCAGATCGATTTATGACCATGGTGGGCATAAATCTGATTTCCCATATACACATGCTGGACCCTAATGGTTATGTAAGGTAAGCAGCCTTATCTTAAACTTGCTTGGGCTTCTTACCCGACTTCCTCAAAACACCATCATCACGTAGAGTAGCAACAGACAAAGAGCCGTGGCCTGGAAATCATAAATATGAAGTTAGTCCCAGCCTTTGCATTGTATAGTTCTGCTTTGGCCAAGTCACTTCAATTGTCTATGCCTCAGTTTACTCATCTGTAAACCTGGGTAGGTAACAGCTGGCAAATAACCATGCTTTTCCACCATGTCCTCTCTGTTACCTATGGCAGATATCACAAACTGATAAGTACTTTGCTGGCCTTAAAATTCTCCACACAGAAAAACCCTACAATGAATCAGAGTTGCCATTAAAGATGAAATGCTTTTGCCGTTCCTGTGCTGTGAGATGTTTAAAGCCCAAAGTCAACAGAGCGAGCCTTCATGTCTTTATGCATAAGCATGCAATATATTTCTTGGTTGTTGAATATGATATATTAGAAATTATTTTTACTGTCAATATTTTCCTCATAGCTAAACATTTGCCCATAGAGATTCATTTTTAAAATTTTAAATCAGTTCATTATACCAAGAAGTGCTATTGGAAAACTATAAAGGTCATAGAGACCAGAGTTTCCCTGCGTCAGAGTCAAATCAGGAAAGAGAAACCGTACTGTAATGTGAATGTGAAATTTTAATAACAATCATTAATTATAATAGGATTAGAGTATTGAGGGATTGCCTAGTAAAAATGAAGAGAATAAATTTTTAAAAACCACAGGAATAACATGTAAGGAGCAGCCACTACCCCTAGGGCTGTGAGCGTACCCAAAGAAGAGCCCAACTCCCCCACCCAAGCTTCTGGAGAGGGCACACTGATGGCTCACTGGATGGCACAGAAGTCACTGGGGGACCGCATTGGTGGAACTTGCTGGAAATCCACCCTCTAACCCCTGCCTGAAATCCTATCTCCAGGGGGCTGCGGAAAGCTACTCCTAGAAAGGTGTCTTGTGAAAGGGACTCAGCCATGAAACTGCTTGAGCTGCCTGATGGGGGTACAGGTGAGACCCGGGCTGCTGGACGCTGCCGATCACCCTACAGTGGGGCCAAGAGCTAGGGAAGCTGCCCATGCTCCAGGCAGTAGGTGCCAGGGAAGCCGTGGACCTGAGGTGACCTGCTAAGAGCACACTACGACCGGAGGAGCCACTTCACCCTCTGGCACCCTCTACTGACAGCTTCATATCGTGGCAGCTGGCAAAACAGAAACAGTTAAAAGATCGAACTCCCACGCCGTGGTGCAGGCAGTGGAAGATGCGTTTGCAGCCGAGAGGCAAACTGATAACTGGTCTATTCCTCTTTCCAAAGGACTCTTTGGTGTTAGCTGTTGTGTGCAACGGAGAAGTAAATTCTCAACCCTTTTCTCTGTGGACTTAGCTTGGCTAGGCTTGGGTCACTTCTGCCTTGCCCTTAGAAGTAAATCCTTTTTTTTTTTTTTTTTTTTTTTTCTGCACAACTACCTAACATGTCTCTCAACCACTGGCACCACCAGTTGATTTCCTCTTTGCTGCCTTTTGACCCTTTGCTGGAAATTGCCTGACAGAATTCCTGTGACTAGGAGTATCGAGTGTAAGTGAAGGTAAAAATAATGAAGCTGTCTAGTCTCGGGGTATGAGCACTAGGAGGATAAACTTACTGAATGTTGAGTTTTACTCCAGACAACATAGGGAACTCTAAAACAACACTTGTTTGAGACACTTGCTGAAGCCAGATGCCATTGGAGCAAACTGTGTCTATGCTTAGTGAAGCTATATAAGGTAGTCTAAGGGCCACTGAAACTGGGCTCCACCATTTGCTATCTTTGTGACTTTGGACAAGTTTCCTAAACTCTCTGAGCCTCAGTTTCATCATCTACAAAATGAGGATGATCTCAATTTCAGATAGATACAAAGATGAAATGAGAAACGACTTTATCTCTGGTTCTTCCCAAAGCTGTATGAGTATATTAACAAGAAGCAAAAATAAGTCCAGAAGGAGAATGTAAGAGGATACAATAGCATGAAAGGGAAGTGATCATTTTGTAAAGTCATAGTCAGGTGGTAACTGGAACTTACTCTTGCAATGATAAAAAGTCAGGAACCAGTCAGTTTCCTGCCAGAACTTGGAAAAGGCTTAGAACGGGATGCCTCACTAAAGGCTGCAGTGCTGATGGGAGGTGAAAATGGGAAGACTGGCTGATGTCTTTAAGAGGAGCGATTAGATCCCTAAATACCATTCCTTACCCTGAGAAGCCTGGCAGACACCCTTCCGCCCCAATTAGGAGAGATTTGCCTTCTGCAGAAATTGAGCCAGATTGGTTCTGGGCTCAGAGACATAGAAGATGAGATGACATATTGAGAAAATGAGCCTTCATACCAAACTGTGAGATTCTACTGAGTATAGGTCTCTTTGTGAACTCATAATTCTTTTTCTTTTTTTTAAGATTTGATTTTTAAGTAATCTCTACACCCAACATAGGGCTCAAACACACAACCCCAAGATCAAGAGTTACACACTCCACCAAGCGAGCCAGCCAGGCATTACGTGAACTCATAATTCTTGAGTTCGTTGAGCTTCATGGGTTTGTAGATATATTTAATCAAATTTGGGAAATTATTTGGAGAGATCACTAAAATTGACAAACTTTTATTTTAAGCTAAGAAAAGCAGGATACATAAATTAACTAAAATCAGCAATGGAAGTGGAGACATTACTACCAAACTTACAGAAATAAAGGTATTCAAGAGAATACTATGAAGAATTGTGTGCCAACAATTTGATAACTTAGATGACATGGAGAAATTCTTAGAAATACACAAATTATCAAAGCTGACTCAAAAAAAGAAAAATCTCAATAGACCTGTTATAAGTAAAGGGATTGAATATTTTTTAAAAATTTTTTTAGTGTTTATTTATTTTTGAGAGACAGAATGCAAGTGGGTTGGGACAGAGAGAGAGACACACACACAGAATCCGAAGCAGGCTCCAGGCTCTGAGCTGTCAGCACAGAGCCCGATGCAGGGCTTGAACTCAGGAACTGGAAGATCATGACCTGAGCTGAAGTCGGACGCTCAACCTCCTGAGCCACCCAGGCACCCCAGGGATTGAATCTTTAATTAAAAAAACCAAAAACAAAAAAAAAACTCCCAATAAAGAAAAGTCCAGGACCAGATGGCTTCACTGGTGAATTCTATCAGTCATTTAAAGGATTAACACCAGTCCTCAAATTCTTACAAAAAGTAGACGATGAAGGAACACTTCCCAACTCATTTTATGAGGCCAGTCTTTTCCTGGTACCAAAGCCAGATGAAGACACCACCAGAAACAACTGAAGACCCATGTCTCTTATGTATATCTGATATATATTTAAGCCATAAAGAAGAGTGAAATACTGATACATGCTATAGCACAGACAAACCTTGAAAACATTACACCAAGGGTGCCTGAGCTCAGTCAAACATATGACTCGATTTCAGCTCAGGTCATGATCACACGGTTTGCAAGATTGAGCCCTGCACCAGAGCCAGCTGACAGTGTGGAGCCTGCCTGGGCTTCTCTCTCCCTCTCCCTCCCTCTCTCTCTCAGTAAATAAATAAATAAACTTTAAAAAATTACACTAAGTTAAAAGAAGCCCGACACAAAATGTCACCTGTTGTATGACTGCAGTTATACAGAGTATTCAGAACAGATCAATTCTTAACAAGAGAATTTAGATTGGCAGTTGCCAGAGGCTAGCACAGAGGGGTAAAATAATAACTAGTGCCTAATGGGTACAAGATTTCCTTTGGGATGATGGAAACGTTTTGGAACTAGATAGAGGTGGTGGTTGTACAACTGTGGATGCACTGAACGCCACTGAATGGTCACTTTAAAATGGTCGATTTTGTGTTCTATGAATTTCACCTCTAAAATAAATATTTGTGTTTATGTTAGGCCCTCTCCTAACTTGATGCTTTTCTGGTGGCGCTGAGAGCATTGGCCCCAAATCTAATCTAATCTGCCTTCCAATATAAGGAAGGAGCTAGACATTCAACAAGCAGGTATGCAGGCAAATACAGTTACAGTTGTGGTGAGTGTATACAGAGGAAAAGAAGGAGTTGTAGGAAGAGAACAGGGAGGGAAATTGAATTAGACTGGGTGGTGGGGGGAAGGGGTGAAGGGGGGAGAGACAGTGTCAGGAAGTTCTAGCTGAGGAAATGTCTTTTCAGCGGGATCTGAAGAATCAGAATTAGCCTAGTGGGGAACTGAGTATAGCATACCCCGGACATTGGGAGCAGCACGCCAAGTGTCCCGAGACGAGAGAGAGAGCAGTGCATTTGAGAAAAGGAAAGAGTTGGAGCCCACCGAGCAAGGCACCGGAAGGAGCTGGAGAGAAGGGCAGTTGAACGCTATTATCAACCGAGAAGGTAGAAACAGGAAGTAACATGACACGATTCACATTTTAAAATGCTGCTGTGTGGTGAACAAACTGTTGACAGGCAGGAATGAAAGCAGCGAGATCAGTTAGAGGATGTGACATTTTACAAAACAGCCTGCAAGTTTGTGACCTTGCTCCCATTGAGAAGTGGTGTCTCCGTCCTCCCCCCCCCTTGGATCCGAGTGGGCTCATGGCTGCTTCAAACAAAATACAACAGAACTGACACCTAGAGGACTCTTAAGGCTGGGTCATAAAAGACCATTCAGCTTCTTCCTCATGTTCTAGGGATATGCACTGTGGGGAAACCCAGCTGCCATGTCTGACTGTCCTGTAACTGCCCAGCTCGAGAGGCTTATGTAGACACTTCTGTTGCTAGTCCTAGCTGAACCCAGTCTTCCGGACACCCTCCGCACCCCCAAGGGACCAGAGAGGGGAGTCCAGCTATCTTGGACACTCTGGCCCAGCCCATGTTCCAGTGAATGCCATTCAGTGACTTCAGTTGTTTCCTTGAGGAGAAGAGTGGCCCAGCTCAGCTCTATGGGCACCCCCAGACCCTTCTCAGATTCTGATAATCTACTTTGAGGCTCCTCCAGATGGGGGCTGGGGGACACACATCGGCCTACCTCACCTGATAGTTTTTTGGATCAATCTCTTCAGAAAGGAGGTGAAGGAAGGGAATAAGATGAGCAAAAAACCAAAATTGGAGTCTCATCGCTGCCACTGTTAGTAGTGCCTGATTTAAGGCACGTTATTTAACCTCATTACTCCTTGGTTACCTAATTCATAAAATGGGGATGATGATACAATGGTGCTGATCTCACGGGTCCGTTGAGAGAATGACAGAAGAGAATGCATACAAAGTGCTCAAAGAGTGCCTGGCATATTTTAAGTGCCTAGTTTATATTACTTATTATTAATGCCTAAATTCTATGCCATAGATCAGAACAAAATCTGGCAAGTGAGACTACTCCGTGGTTTCTGAGTTGGCTTAATTTCTCAATATTATACCAGTGTCAAGATTCACTGTTGCTAGAACTAATACTTTTAAAAATTAAGTATGTCATGGGGCGCCTGGGTGGCTCAGTCGGTTAAGCGTCTGACTTCAGCTCAGGTCACGATCTCGTGGTCCGTGAGTTCGAGCCCCATGTCAGGCTCTGGGCTGATGGCTCAGAGCCTGGAGCCTGCTTCCGATTCTGTGTCTCCCTCTCTCTCTGCCCCTCCCCCGTTCATCCTCTCTCTCTGTCCCAAAAATAAATAAAACGTTAAAAAAAAATTAAAAAAAATAAGTATGTCATGATTTGGAAATTTGATATCACAGAAATATATCATGATAGGTTAAAATAACCTTGTCTCCAAACACTTTCCAGGTACAAAAATAAACAACTAGAATTATACATGGGAATGGAAGACAAGAGTTAGTGAATGAATATATGAAAGTGCTTTGAAAGCAAGCTGGGAGGTTTTGATGACAACCTTTTGGCCATTCGGTATCACCATCCCCAAGGATACCGGCTCCAGCGTACCTTAAATATACATGACAAACACAGCTCAGGAGAAGGAAATGTCCCATCCCTTCTCCTTCTTTGGTCATGAGTGTGGAGACTAACTAATCTTCTTGTGTCATTCTCTCCAAGAGAGAATGGTGCTTGGAAATATGAATAATGTGTGGAACTGTAAATTTTTATAGTGTTTTTGAGGCTGATTAAAAAAAAAAATCATTGGCAAACATAAAAGACTTAGTTCCCAGATGTTCATTTTAGTATCGTTTATAGTAACAACCTAAACAGTTAGTCTTGCAAATTTCTGTAAGGAATTATAGCTTATTAACTCACTGGAATATTAATTATTCCATAAACATGATGGTGTAAAACTATATTGTTGACATAGAAATATATTTAGATATATTAATTCGTGAGGGAAAAGCAGGTTACATTGTTAACATTTTATAACTTTCAGATAACGGAGGGAAAGCTCGAGGTAAAAAAAAAAAGTCCCCACAAAGAAGCAAACTTTGAGATTCCCGGTGTTTTATGTTCGACTAGAATCTTAAAGAAATCCAGAAGGACACGTGCTGAAGATCTAGAACCTGTTGTGGGGCGGGCCCGATGAAGACTTGCCACAGAACAAAAGGAAATGGCGGGTTACTGACCTGCCCTTCGGAGAGGTTCCAGAGCAATCTTCAGGGATTGCCCTATGGTTAGTCAATCTGAATCTCCTTTAGAGCAAGCTGAAAACCCAGAACAAAGCACAGGATCAAAATCTAAACCTGTGTCTCCCATAGTCTGTTTTGCAAAACACTAGTTCCATGGTATATGCATAGTTGATAAAATAAGAAGCATGTTCCTTTCTCAAATAGTTTGGGGAAGCTTTTAGATTAAATGTTGACAAATGTATTTGCAGGAGCACCTGACCGGAACCTCGAATGTGAAGCTGTGCTTGGTGATCTCCCAAACAGAGGTACCACATTCACACTTCTCTAACTAGTGTCCTCGGAGATTCCTCATGGAAAAAAAGTGTCCCATGGTCCATAAAGTAGAGAAATATGTGTCAATGGGCTAGACACCTTCTCATCTTTGAATATCTTTCCTTTTCATCTCCTGTATTCAGCCCACTGGCATTGATTTGTTTCTTCCATCATAATATTTTTCGAATGTGTCCATTTAAAATCATATATTATTTTAATGTACGCCTGGGTGGCACCTGGCTGGCTATGGCACCTGTGTGGCTCAGTTGGTTAGGCATCCGACTCCTGATTTAGGCTCAGGTCATGATCTCATTCACGATGGCGAGATCGTGCCCCACGTCAGGCTCCATGATGGGCAAGGAGCCTCAAGATTCTCTCTCTCTCTCTTCCTCTACCCTTCTCCCCAACCTGCACTCTCTCTCTCTCACACAATAAATAAATAAATAAATAAATAAATAAATAAAATCATATATTAACATTGAGCTTCTATTAAATACTAGGCATTTAAAAACCTTTATCATTTAGTTTTTGAAAAATTATGGATGCTAATTTCACCTCTCTTTTCTAAGTAGAGACACTGAGGTGTAGAGAGATTGGGTACCTTGATCAGGGTCAAGGGACTCATAAGTGATTGAGCTTTGATTCAAGTCTTTGAAGTACATGCTTTCCCCAGTAGCACATTTTAATTCTACTTCAATGACCTTCCTTATTTTCACCATGCACCACAGCAACAGCCTCCTTAGTTTGTCTTCCTTCCCGGCAGTCTCTTTCTGCTTCGATCCGCCTAGCCCTGCTATATTCCTGCTGCCAGGCTAATTTCTCTTACATGCATGTATCCCAAAGATCAAGGGCCCCAAAAGCTCTTATTTGAATCTGGCAGGGGAGGGAGCTGTGAAGGTCCAGTGGCTTCATGGAAACTTCACCTATGGGAAAAATGTTTCCCCTTTAAAATTTTCAAAGAAAAAAGATTATCAATGATCAGAAGAAGGTGAGACAGTTATAACTTTCTAGAGCATTTGAATATGTGCCCTCAAGTCAGGTAGCATCTAGAGAGGAGCAGGATATGGAGAAGGAATGAGCTAATGGTCCGGTTATTGCCTGACTTCCCTCTTTGCCTGCTGCACACCATGGGGAGGTAGGTCCTTCTCCCCTGCACAGGAGACCAGGTCTGGGAAACGTACCAACAATCCATGATGGAAACTGGAAAGGGAAGCTGATGTTTTGATTAAGCGAATATTTGAAATTATTTCATTCCAAAGAAAAATATCCCAATTAAAGTGCCAAGCATTCAGTATTCACAAACAGAAAACAGATGCAACATGTGTTCAGTTTGAAACTGACTTGGGAATAACTCTCCCAAAACTGAATGTGGACATATTTAAACAATATAATTCATAACAGAGCTCTAGAAGGGTTTCGAAGAGGAGACAAAGGAGTACTATACACACATTTAGCTATCCCTAGAGTATGGGCATGTACCGAATGTAATAAATATATGTCTGCTATTTAGCTCTGCAATTTCCACATGCTTTTTACGTGACTGCATTACTGATTACATAAGACACTAAAATCTTTTTTAGGAATACATATAGTGGTAACGTTTTTAGAACCAAATTATAAAAATAATTAGCCAGTGGAAAAACTTTTTTTTCTACTTCTCAAGTTCAATATTTTCCTGAAAAAATTTTCTGCTTCCTGATTTGGAAAACGAACTTGGAGCCAAGATTTACTTTCTCTTAGAAAGGAAACTTCAATAAAGTTTTGTCATTCTTTGATCCTTTTAGAAAAACGAGGCTTATTACTCTTCAGAAAACAAAATTCTCCGATAACTTCTTGCATTCCTTTGGTATAAACGTGGGAGTACAAGACAGGATCATAGTTAAAAAAAAAATTATTCTCAGGACTGCTAAATTCTAGCCAATCTTCCACCCAAGTGAATAAAAAGTTTTAGCAGGTCCATAAAATGCTTCCACATATTTCTAATCAGAAAGTTGATGGTGGATATCAGGTTGTAATGTTTTGCAGTTAATATTGTCATCAGTATTTTCCATATGTTTTTTTGTTGTTTTCCTTGATTTACCAAATGAGATTTCTCAAATTTTTAATGTGGTGTTTTAGCTACAGTCCTCACATTCAAAATAAATTTACAGAGAATCTATTCAACAAATATATATTGAATGCTTGCTATGTGCAAAACACTATACTGTGCTGTTTTGAACTTTCCATTTGAATTAAACTTTTATATTGGTTAACTTATGTGTTAATTTCATAGACTGATTTTAGAAGCAAATTTTCAATTAGCTTTTCTTTATTCTAGTTCCTCACTAACCTACTTTACAATTGACTCTGTACCTGTGGCGTCGCAATTGATAAAAAAGAGTGGGTTTAATACGGTGTATTATGCATCCAATACAATTTTAAATTATTAATCTGATGCAAAAGTGGGGAATAAGACTAAAACGTTAAATAAAAGTGGAAATATATAGATATCGTATGTGACCTAAGACAATATAAACATATATGTGACCAGCTAAGATATTATGATAGATTTCATTATTTGCCCCATTTCCACCCCCCCCCAACCCGCTTTCCCTCTATGCCATGCCATTTGGCAGTGCTCTCCCACAGTAGGCATACTTCTTATGGACTATTACTTAGGTTGTGTTTGATCTCTACTTTTGGTTTGGTCATGTGAATTGCCTTGGTCAATAGAATGAGGCAGAAGGGATAGCGTGCTAGCTCCAAAGTTAAGCCTCAAGGGATCTTGCATATTTCCACTTTCTCTCTTGGGTTCCTGCCACCCATGAGAAAGATAAGCCCAGGGCTAGCCAGGTGCCAGAAAAAGGAATTTAGACACATGGAAGTGTGTTGCCCCCGCTAAAGTAGTCGAACCAACCTATAGCTGGAGCCCAGCTCTTATCAGCTCTGTTAGTTTTCCAGGACTGCCATAATAGACTAGGGGGCTTCAACAACAGAAATTCGGTTTTTCACAGCCCTGAAGCCTGGAAGTCCGAGATCAAGGCTAGAAGTCTGGTAGGTTTGGTTTCTTCTGAGGCTTCTCTTCTTGGCTTGTAGCTTGTCTTTATGTTCACCTAGCATTCTCTTTCGAGGCATTCCTCTTGTAAGAACACCAATCATACTGGATTAGGCCCACCATAATGACCTAATTTTAACTTAGTTACTTCTTTAAAGAGCCTTTCTCCAAATGCAATCACATTCTGAGGTACTGGGTGTTGGGACTTTGACATATCATTTTTTGGGGGATGCAAGTCAACCCGTGACATCAACCAAACTCAGCCTAGATCAGGCAATCCTCAGGTGTCAAAGAGATTCATCAGCTATAATAATAATAGATTAGCATTTTAAGGCAGTGAATTTTGGTGTGCTTTGTTTCAAAATGTTAGCTTATCAGGGGCGCCCGGGTGGCTCAGTTGGTTGAGCGTCCGACTTTGGATCAGGTCATGATCTCACAGTTTGTGAGTTTGAGTCCCACATCAGACTCTTGGCAGTCAGCGCAGAGCCCATCTTGAATCCTCTGTCTCCCTCTCTCTCTGCCCCCCCCTTTCTCAAAAATAAATAAATACATTTAAAAAATTAGCTAACCAGTACAACTAGCATGAAAAAAAATTAAATAATTATTGGTCATGAGATATGGGGTAAATCAAAAATATTTTAAGATTGTTGGGTCACCTAGGTGGCTCAGTTGGTTAAGCGTCAGACTTCGGCTCAGGTCATGATTTCCCGAGTCTGAGACGTGCTGACAGCTCCGAGCCTGGAGCCTGCTTCAAATTCTATCTCCCTCTCTCTGCCCCTCCCCCACTTGTTCTCTCTCTCTCTCTCTCTCTCTCTCAAAAATAAACATTAAAAAACTTAAAAAAAAATGATTGTTGCTACATATTCTTTTAAATTGGCTGTATTTTTCTCTGTATATAAAGTAATACCTCTCCATTGTTAAAAAAACAGAAAATATAGTAATACATAAAATATAAAAACAAGAATCAGTTGTACTGTGTCCCCTTCCCCATCATGGTAGAAAACCAATGTTAAATACCTTTTAATTACTTTCCTATTTACAAACACAAACATATCCATACATATTTTTACACATACATCCACACATATTTTTACAAAATCGGGTATTGTATTATACATATTTTAAACTGCTTTTACTTTTTTTTTAATAAAATTTCCAAGGATAGTGTTCTGTTAATGTAAAGCTATATCATAATTTTAATGACTGCATAGTATACTCTTTTATCAATTACCAGAATTTGCTAACTTTTTATTGACTATTATTTAGATTGCATTCATTTAAAAAAATTTTTTTAATGTTTATTTATTTTTGAGAGAGACAGAGACAGAGTGTGAGGAGGGGAGGGGGCAGAGAAAGGGAGACAGATTCTGAAGCAGGCTCCAGGCTCTGAGCTGTCAGCACAGAGCTTGACGCGGGGCTCGAACTCACGGAGCACAAGATCATGACCTAAGCTGAAGTCGGGCACTTAACCGAGTGAGCCACCCAGGCGCCCCTAGATTGACATTCATTTTTTATCATTATTTTATTTTTTTCATTAAAAATAAAAGATGCAATAATGTTTCTTTCTAAAATGCCTTGAGATTTGGGGTTAAAAAAATAAAATACACGTGGAGACTATTACTACCTATAAGTTACTATATAGGTTTTTCTGCCAACTTTACATAGATGGCTTTAACAAAGTATAAAGATGAAAATGTATTTGGCCTTGGTATAAAGGTCAGTGAATTTAAATAAGGATGATGGTTACAGCAGAGCTGATAATTTCTTTAAAAATTTTTATAAATGTATACTTTAATAAGAATATAAGCAAATAGGTAAGTTTGTGGAGAAGCTGACCAAGATACATATATTAGGAGATATGTCCATCTAAATCTTCTATATTTCCTTTTTTTTTCCTTACAGAATATTTATTCAAGTTGTTTAATGTGTAATTTTTCATGTGCCATTTTGGAAGTCCTTTATTGTAAAGACCATTCTTTTGTCTGATTACAAACAGCAGCCACACCGTCAGTGATTATTCTGGACCTCCACGTTGGATAAATTCAATTTCTTCTCGAGACACAAGTTTCCTTCTGTATTTCTGACGTAATGTTTTTATTATTTCTGCAGTGTCTAGTGGACCCTGATGAATCAGCAAATCTGGTGATTTCCTGCCCTTAGAACGCTGTGAAATTGAAGAAGAGTGAGATGGGAGTCCTGCTGAGCTCAAAACTTTTGATACATTGAGTTTAGGATTGTCTCTTCTGTCAGGGAACCTTATTCATGGACTATGTGGTTTGACTACCTGAACAACTCTGCTGGCAGACGCCATCTTGATGCCCCTGATGGTTTCATTTTAAAACATTAATCCCACTGGTATCTACTGAATTACCTACGAAATGTGTGACACTTGCCTCCACACTACAGAAATGAAACGTGGCTTGAGATGTCTCCCTGCTGAAGAGGGAGGAGACAGGGATGGGTATAGGTGATTCTGAGGACTTGCCACCTGACATCCGCAAGGTTGCTTATGGGATGATGAAGGAAGTTCAATGTTAAGTGTTAGAAAGAAACATGTTTTCTACTTTTATAATTAAAAGACTGTTCTTAAGAGCAGGGCTTTTCTTCCTGGTGTTTCTTTCTGTGTAAGAAACAAGTAAAATTCTCACTTGCCTAACAGCAGGATACATTTAACAACCCTCAACATCCTTCTAAGGAAGAGCCTCCCAGGCAAATATTTTCTGTGAGGCTTCTGAGGTGGTTTCTTTCCCCCTTGGGCTTGGGCCAGCCATCTGTTAATTGTGGGTCTGGTTTCTTTCTTGCCTTCTGTCACACCCAACTCAGTGGGCCTGGCCACAAAAGGAAGTCAACATTGACCACACAAAGACACCCTCTGTCGTCAACTCCACCGAGGCTGGCTGCACTGCTGGTATCATTTGTTCTGTACTTCAGGGGACCCTACGTCGGTTGGGACTCAGTGCCAAAGAATCTCTACTTCTGGAGAATGTGGTGGTGATGTCCTTGTGTAATTTCCCTCCGGAATACAAGACCACTCACTGTATCAAGTACTGTACTTCTCAGAGGCATCTTTCTCTGCAAAATTGGGAACCTCATGGGAGGAAACAATATTTTTAGCTGAACGAACTGTTTGAATCTAGGTTAGTGTGATCCAAAATTGTACGAAATCCACGCCAGCCTATTTTCTTTGCCTCCATCAATAAATTTAGAAAGTGCAGATTAGTGTAACCATATCAACTCCATTTTATTTAATGCTTTTAGCGGTGCTATGTGTTTTCCATATCAGGCTTCTGGGAAGCAAATATTCACACTGTCAGATAATGCAAATGACAAGTGTATTCGCCATATCCTTACCTCCGGATATATGCTTGGTCAAAAGTTTGAGATGAAGAAGAATGAGACTGGAGACCAACAGGCATATATATTTTCAGTCAAGATGACAAAAATCTGGGCCAACGTAGACATCAGATTTTATATTGAATGATTTGTTAACAGATTAAATATGGGAAGTAGAAGATAAGCTGGAGTCATAATAATATTAATATTATTAATGGTAATAATATTGGTAATTGGTATTGGTAATTTATTGGTAATAAAATTGGTAATAACAATGGTAATCACAATGACTGCTAGAGTTTATTGGAAGCTTTCTGTTTTCCAGGGTCATGCTAAGCACATTATATACTTAACCTTGTTTCTCTTCCACAACAACTGATCTAGGCAAATACTATTATTTTCATTATTATTTCTATTTTTGAGATCAGAAGATTGAGGTGCAAAGTGATTAATTAGCTTGTCCTATCACCTTAAGGGTAGAAAGTGACAGAGCTGAGATTTTTACCAGATTCTGGGCTCTTAATTACTGCACCATACTGCTTATGAGCACTTATCTTTCACTGTGCTTTTCTGCACCGTGCAGGCTATTATTACTATATAATAAGATACCCCTATAAAGACCTAAGGAAGGAAAAGGTTGCTCAGGGCTCCTTATCTGAAGAGAACCACCATTGCAGGGAGTTAAAACTCAGGCCAGCCAATGGGGTTTATTATACCCATTGCGGCCATTGCTACATTTCCATGTCTAGATCTTTCTAAGCTCATCATGACATAGGACTTTTAAGGAATTGCTTTGGGACCTTTGCACAGAGCTTCCTATCAGGGAAATGTACTCTGTGTGCAGTGTTTACTCTCTACAATGTAGGCCCTGGGCGTGGGGTGCTTGCGATGGTTTCTCTCTCCCTCTCTGTCTCTCTCAGAATCATTAATGACTTCACTATCCATCCCTTCTATATAAATACCCCCAACCACCGTTCTCCCTAGGCCCACTCCTAAAGCTCCCTTTCCTTTTTAGCTCCTCTCCACCTGGCTCATTCTTCAGGTGTCACTGGTGCCGGCTGCGGCATCTTCCACCTGTGCATCCAGCCTTCTGGACAAGGGTCATCCCTTCGATCCAGATAATGCATGCTGTGATCCAGGCAGCCAGGGAGCTGGAACGAGAGGACAAAGACACGCTGGCACTCTTTGGCCTGCTCTTTCAGGTCTGCAGAAGCTGCCTTAGGAACACCGCAAGATATCCAACCGGTCATGAGGGACTGCGTGGTTTCTGTCAGGGCTTTCATGAAACGTCAAAGTGATGAATAGCTTTGACATGTCTTATTGATGTCATGTCCACGCTCCACTATATCCATGTTGGCTCTTCCACGGTGTGAATCTAACAGAGCATTTGGGGTAGGCCCAGCAATTAAATCCATCTCAGGCCTTCTCATTAAGGCCAGTGAGGTCTTCTGTTTTCATTAATTGTATTTTCATTAGTTGCGGGGGAGTCTTTCAAAATTCATCGTAATTTTGTCCTTCTGTGAATCTGGGGAGCGGGCAACTACAAGTACAAATTCTATGTTAATAACCCAAAGCTTTTAACAGTAATTGACTCTTCCTTTGTTGAGGGCCCCACAGGAAGATGGGCTTGGCTACCACACATTAGAACTAACATGGTGGTGTTGGGGCGCCTGGGTGGCTCAGTCGGTTAAGCGTCCGACTTCAGCTCAGGTCATGATCTCGCGGTCCGTGAGTTCGAGCCCCACGTCGGGCTCTGTGCTGACAGCTCAGAGCCTGGAGCCTGTTTCAGATTCTGTGTCTCCCTCTCTCTGACCCTCCTCCGTTCATGTTCTGTCTCTCTCTGTCTCAAAAAATAAAAAATAAACGTTGAAAAAAAAAGAACTAACATGGTGGATGAAAAGGGAATTTTGAAGGTATGACTTCTTGCCCTTGGCCTAAACTTGCAAGCATGTCTACAGTCACATGTGGAAGCTTCAAATTTAAAATATTGTAAGAGGGGGCGCCTGGGTGGCTCAGTCGGTTAAGCGTCCGACTTCAGCTCAGGTCACGATCTCGCGGTATGCGAGTTCGAGCCCCGCATCGGGCTCTGTGCTGACCGCTCAGAGCCTGGAGCCTGTTTCAGATTCTGTGTCTCCCTCTCTCTCTGCCCCTCCCCCGTTCATGCTCTGTCTCTCTCTGTCTCAAAAATAAATAAACGTTAAAAAAATAAAATAAAATAAAATAAAATAAAATAAATATTGTAAGAGAAATCCTCTACTCTGAAGACACCGCAATGTAATGGTTTCTTTCTCTCTCTCTCTCTTGCAGAATCATTAGTAACTATTCCCTTAATAAAATGTATAAGCTATTTTTCTATTGATCTCTAATACACGCCATTGTCCTAAATATGGGGCTTCATTTTTCTTTTAATAGATTGATATACTACATAATACATTCATCTGGTTCAAAAATGAAAGATGTAAAACATGGTAACTTTCTTTCCTACTTTCGCTTCCCCAACTTTCTCTTACCATCATGGCTAATCACTATTTTCAGTTCTTTGAATTGTTGTAGGGTTTTTAATGCGTGCAAAGGCCTCTACTAATGCACGTGCACACACACACATAATCTTTAAGAACTAATAAGGCAGCATTCATTCATTCATATACCTAGTCATCCAACAAAGGGAGGCATCCTAATGTGTCTAAAAGCATGGACTTCAAGGTCAAACAGAAGACCCTGGTTTGAATTCTGGCCCCATTTCTTACTAGTCATTTAACTGATGAAGTTACACCTCTCAGTGCTTTCACCTCCACAGCACCACAGTGAGGACAAGAACACCTACTTACAGGTGGGTGACAATCAAATGCAAAGAAATATATGAAACAAATCTTAGTGCCCATTACATAATGAGTTTCCAGTCTTATTATCATATATTGACATGTAAGATGTGTAACTCACAACCCCTACCCTTATGGAGTTTACAAATAACAGGAAGGATGGACTTCATTCAATTTAATTTCTTTTTCGTGGAGAAAAACATCCAAGGAAACAAAAGGCAAGCCACAGAGCAAGAGAAAATATGTGCAAAACCTATCCGACAAAGGACTTTTATCTGGAATTTATAAAGCACTCTTACAACTCAAGAACAACCCGATTTTAACCCTGGGCAAAACGCTTAGGCTTTTCACCAAAGAAGAGATACAGATGGCTACTAAACACCATGAAAAGTAACTCAACACAATTACTCATTAGGGAAGCACAAACGAAGAGTGTACTGAGACACCACAACGGCGACTAGTATGAAAAAATTAAAGACTGACGACCAAGGGCTAATGAGGATGGGGAGCAACTGGAACTCTCATGTGACGATGGTGGGAAACAGTCTGGTGTTTTCATCCGACCCAGCAATTTCACTCCTAGGTATTTGCCAAAGTAACATGAAAACACATGTCCGCACAAAGATCTGTTTGCAAATGTTCATAGCAGCACTATTCATTGGAATTAAAAATAGGAGCAATTCAAATGTCGGTCTACTAATAAATTTTGTGGTATATCTCTTTAAAAAGGAACAAAATATGTTCAAAAACAGCATGGATGAACCTCAGAAACTTTATCCTAATTGAAAGTCATATATTAAAAAAAAAAAGACATATCCTCTATGGTTCCACTTATAGGAGAATCTAGAAAAGGCAAAACTATAATGACAAAAAGGAACAGAGTTTACCCAGAGTTTGGAGGAGGGGGTCAACTTCAAAGGGGCACAAAAAACCTTTTTGGGGATTATAGAAGTGTTTTATATCTTGGTTGTGATGGTGATTATACAATTGTATGCAGCTGCCAAAATTCTTCAACTATGCACCTTAAGTGGGTGGATTTTAGTATGTGTAAATTATACCTCAACAAAAAAGACGGGGACAAAACAGTCTTCAAGGAGCTATGAAAGGAATAAGCGTTATGGAAATCGAGAAGAGAAAGTTGGATCAGATGATTTAAATAGTTATTACTGAGGAAGCAGCATATGTGAGCTACCTCTGGAAGGATGAGCAGAATGTAGACATGGTTTTGTTCTTATGGGAATATTCCATCTGATGGGAACAGTGTGAGCATGGACGAAGAGCATGGGGAAATGTTGAGAGAGTGCCTAAGACCCCAACTTGATTCAAATTCAAATTTGTGATTGATGAGTAGAGGAGAAAAATGAGGTTGGAGACATAGGCCGGGACCCAAAATCTTGCTGTGCTTTGAATGGAAGGTAAGGAGATTGGACTTAATTTGGCAGAAAGAACAAATAAATAAAATAAAGGCTTTTGAGCAGGGTGTCATGGGTTGTTGACAACATAATTTTATCTGTGCTTTTGATCATGAGGAAACTAATTATGGTCTGTGGGCCAAATGTAGCCCACTGCCTATTGTTGTAAATAAAGCTGTATTGGAATCCAGCCATGCTCATTCTCTTATGTAATGTCTATGGTTGCTTTTACTGTCTGGTTTTTTACAGAAAAAGTTTGCTGACCTCTACTTTGGATGAACCAACCTGTCAGACTCTTTGGAAAGTGCAAAACTCTTTTCTCTTCAAGACAGCTTGAATTAGCAGAGAATTAATACTTACATCTTCATGTCAAACTTCTTGTATGAATTTCTTTAAATTACACGTGGAAGCTTGTGGCCTGAAATATCGGCACAGATTGCTAATTTTAGTAGAATTATACTATATGTGTTCTTTTGTGACTAGTATTTTTTTGCTGAACAGTATGTTTATAAGATTCATTTAAGTTGGTGACTATATGTATAGTTTGTTCATTTTCATGGCATTGCAGTATTTCACTACACAAATATGTCAGAATTTGTTTATCCCTATCACCTTTATATAATATTTTATATATTTTTATATAATATTTATAATATTTTATATAATATTTTATATATGATATATTTATATAATATATATAAATATATATATAAATATTTATATAATATTTATATGATATTGCTAAACATATTCTTACAGTCTGGTGCACGTAGGGATTGTGTCGCTAAGATATATATTTAAGAATGGAATTGAGGGGCGCCTGGGTGGCGCAGTCGGTTAAGCGTCCGATTTCAGCCAGGTCACGATCTCACGGTCCGTGAGTTCGAGCCCCGCATCAGGCTCTGGGCTGACGGCTCAGAGCCTGGAGCCTGCAGCCTGCTTCAGATTCTGTGTCTCCCTCTCTCTCTGCCCCTCCCCCGTTCATGCTCTGTCTCTCTCTGTCCCAAAAATAAATAAAAAACGTTGAAAAAAAAATTAAAAAAAAAAAAAAAGAATGGAATTGCTTGCTAGTCTTAGCAATGTATGCATTCAACTCTATTAATAAATGTCGTATTATTTTTTCCAAGTAATTTTTGTGGTTGGAATTTTGTCCCCCAAAGAGATATGTCGAAGTGCTAACACCTGATACCTGTGAATGTAACCATATTTGAAAATTGGGTCTTTGTAGATGTAATCAAGTTAAGATAAGGTCATACTAGATTATGATAGATACTGAATCCACTGACTAGGATCCTTATAAGGAGAGAGTGATGTGGAGACCAGGAGACATACCCAGAGGAAAGATGGCCAAGTGAAGACAGGCAGAAATTGAAATGATGTAGCTACATTTCTGGCAACCATAAACATAGCAAGATTCTTCTCTAGAGCCTTCAGGAATGGTCTGGCCCTGCTGAAACCTTGATCTTGGACTTCTGGCCTCCAGAACTATGAGAAAATATGTTATTTCAAGTCACTCAGCTATGGTAATTTGTTATGGCATCCTTAAGAAACAAAAACAATGATCATACGGATTCTATTCTCAATAACATTTCTTTTCCTGTACATCCTAATTAGCAGTTGATATTATCAAACTTTTATTTGTAAATAAGAGCATATAGGATTATTTGGAATAATATTACAGGAATAAAAATTATACTAGTGGAACAGAATAGAGGGCAAGAATCAAATTCTCACATTTATAAACACTTGATTTATGATAAGAATATTCTTCATAGAAAGGGGGAAATAGAATTGACCTTTTAGAAAATAATGCTGACACAATTAGATATCCTTATGAGGAAAAAAATGCAACTGGATTCCAATATTACACCATAAACAAAAATCAATTCCAGGTAGATTAACTACTTAAACAGGAGAGGCCATGATATAAACCTTTCAGAAAATGATATAAAAGAATATCTTGGGATACACAAGAAAAAAGCAACTTGGGATAAGCAAGAAAAAAATTAACAAATTGTACCATTTTAAAATTAATAGTTTCAGAATTTTACTTCTAGCTGAGATGATATAACAGGTACTGGATTTAACCTCTCTCCTGAAACAACTTAAAATTTGGGCAAAACATATGAAATAATAGTTTTGAGATATCAGACAGAGTAGTGATCCATGAGAGAAAGAAAACAAATGTTGTTCTGGGCTAAATTGTGCCCATTCACCCCCACAAATTCATATGTGGAAGTCTTAACCTGTAGGACTGGATTTGAAGATAAGGTCTTTAAAAGGGTGATTAGGTTAAAATGAAGCAATTAGAGTAGACCCTAATTTAATCTGATTTGTCCTTATAAGAAGAGTACATTTGGACACACAGAGAGACACCAGGGCCATGCATACACACAATAGAGAGAAAAGACTATCTGAGGTCACAGTGAGAAGGCAGCCATTTGTAATTGCTCCCACATACTTCCTAGAGTTTTTAGGTCACAGCACAGGTGAGGAAGAACACAAGTGAAGTTCACCAGTCTCCCTGAGTTGAGAAGATAGAGCTGGCAGTTAAGGGGAGTTCAGATGGTTAGAGTTCACAGGACAGAATATATATATGCAAGTACATGTGTATAAAGAGAGAGCTTCAGATAGAAGCTCAGGTATGTTCTCACAAATTTCTGACAGCTGACAGAAAGAACTGTCCAAAAGAAGCAGAGAGAATACAACTTGGAGCTCAACACAGCCAGAAATAGTTTGTGTTTCCAGCAGCCAGACTAGAAAACCGCATAATTCACGTAGCATCGGTTAAAGTTCTCAGAAGAGCATCACCTTAGTGATGGCACAAAATCAGCTCCAGACTAATGGCTGCTTGGTGTCATCTAACAAAATTGAAAAAACACCAGGCTTTTCCCATTAACTACATCTCAGAGCAAAGCTTAAGATTATTTATAGGAACAGAAAAAACTAGTCCCTAACAAAGTATAATTTATAATGTCTGGCAAGAAAAAAAAAAAAAGAAAGAAAGAAAGAAAGAAAGAGAAAAAAAAGAAAGAAAAAGACAAAATGAAAAGAAAAATCAATCATTGGAGACAGACCTATAAACTATGCAGATGAGAAAATTAGATATGTACACAAGAGATTAAAACCTTTATTATAGCTATATTCCACATGTTTAAGATGATAGAAACAGGATTAAACATGTTATATAATGACATCAAAGGTATGAAAAATACTCATATAGAACTTCCTTTTTTAAGTTTATTTATTTATTTTGAGAGAGAGTCTGTGAGCAGGGGGGAAGAGCAGAGAGAGAGAGAACCCCAAGCAGGCTCCATGAGGTCTGTGCAGAGCCCAATGTGGTGCTCAAACTCATGAAACAGATCATGACCTGAGCTGAAATCAAGAGTCAGATGCTTAAACCTACTGAGCCACCCAGCCGTCTCCAAATAGAATTTCTAGACATGAAAAAATACAGTGACTTAATTGAGAAAACACGGGCTGGGAGTAAGAGCAGATTAAACATTGCAGACGAAAAGATTAATAGACAAGCAATAGAAACTATTCAAAATGAGATACAGAGAAAGACTGGGAAAAACAGAATTCTACTGCACCACAGGACTGCATTAAGAGGCCTAATATACCTGTGATTCTAGTCTCTGAAGGAGAAAAGTAACAGTAGAAACAGTAAATGATGAAATAAAGACTAAAAACATTTTAAATTTGATAGAAACTATAAACCCACACATCCAAGAAGTTCAATAAACCTCTAGCACAAGAAACATGAAGAAAATGTCACCAAGGAATATAATAGATTGATCACAAGTGATAAAGATGAAAATCTTAAGAGCAACTACAGAAAGAAGACACATTGTATACAGAAAAAGATAAGAATGGCAGTAGATATCTCGTTTGAAGCAATGCAAACCAAGAGAGAGTGAAGCAGCATCTTTAAAACATGGAAAGAAAAACAGTCAAGCTAGAATTCTATACCCAGCAAAAATACCTTTTAAAACAAAAGCTAAATAAAGACTTGTTTCAGACATTAAATTAAAAATGTCTATTTCTTTAAAAGTTAAAAAGACAGAAGCAGAATGGTGAAAGTATTTAGAATACATATAACCAAAAACCAAACAAATAAAACAAAACAAACAAAAAAACTGGTATCCAGAATGTTAAATACTAGTACAAATCAATAAGCAAAATGACCAGAAGACCTGAATAGGCACTTCACAAAAGAAGAAATCAAATGGCTGATAAAGATATGAAAAATACCAAAATCTATAAGTAGCCTGAGAATTGCAAATTACAACCATACCATTAAACGCCTATCTGATTGGAGAAAAAAATTAAAAGTCCATACATTATCATTCTTTTTCTGATTCATGTGAAGAGGAAAAAAAAATCTATTTTTAATACCTTTCTATTCAATAAAAATAGATTCTTGTTTTTTTCCCCCGATATAGTGATAACAATGTATTGAAATGACAAAAGTGTTTAGATAAAAATGCCTCTAAACTGATTTCCTTATTAGTGAGTTGTCAGATATTCTTAATTAGAACAGATGAGCTAGAATATTGGATAAATTAAGCTATATTAACTTTTATTAATATTCTTAACAATCATGAAGCTAGAATACTGAAAAAACCCTTAATCTAGTCATTAAATTCAAAAGAATTGTTAGAGAAGTGCTAATTAACTTAACAATCAATAATTAATTTTATGATTAAGTATTAATTTAATTCAAGGAGCAGAGAGAAGCAGACTATGGTTTCACTGTATGAGTGCATCTTACCGAAGATAATTGCCTTTATGTTTAAAAAAAGGAAAAGGAAAGAAATATTCTCTTTAGGATCAGAGGACAATCTATTATTCATTTCTTTGTCCCCTGTTGTGTTTCAGCGAGTGCTTGGGACATAGAAAGTTTCTTGGGTAGAATTTTGATGTGCCATGTGTTTATAGTTACTTTAGAAAAGGCAGGGCTAAAGCCCTATTAGAGAGTTAGACTGCCTACCCTTTTTCTTACAGCATCTGATAACACTTATTGACACGGACCAGCTATATAATTAAAGAATTGTCCTCAAAATTCAAAGAAAGGGAGCTATAATTAAAGTCCATCACTTGAGACTGACTTTAGAAACCCCTGGTAGGCCCAACTATACTCAGGAAGACAGACAATCAATGCCCTAGGTTATGAAACTGATTTATATACAAGAGAACCATCCATGAAATGCCAACCAGGAAGACAGGAAGAAGGTGACCAAATGCTTTTCCACAACTTCTCAAAGAATATGTGAGTATGAGCCCAAGAAAACCAAATTCAGATTTAAATCCAGCAAACATTATTGAGCGTCTATTACGTGGTAGTTAACGTTCAAGTTATAGTCCTATGTAACATCTGGTTGGATCTTTACAATGGCAACAAAGCATCTGTCCTAAACTGAAAGAATTGAATTAGAACAGTGAATAAAATTATATATGAAGGTGAAGAGGATTTATGTGAATACAGAATGAAATAAACTGTGCAGACAAGCAGGAATATTTAGAATTCTCCACTGATTGCCCCATTAACTGGGATTTGACAACTCTCTTAAAGGCAGAGTGGATTGAATAACCACACACCTGCATATAGGCTCTAATTTTGTGCTCCTCATAGTTTAGCTGAGTCGCTCTCTCACCTCATGGCACTGGGTTGTATATACATATCTGTGTTTATATGAGTCATTTTATGGCTTATTTAAGGGAGTTTCAAGGGTAATTTTGACTACACACAATCTTTAGCTTTTCTGTTCACTTTATGTCTTTGCTGTAAGATGCAGTTCCACTGAGTAATACGGCCAGGATGAGGCAGCTGTATCAGAACTTAAGGTCAGGATCTAAGGCTGGACACCCTTTGAGGGAAAAAGCCACCCACTCTTTCCACTCCTAACGCTAGCTGTATATTTTCATTATAGCTGTCTAGCAAACCACTTCTAATGTTTGCTTTTGCTTAAAACAAACAACTCTGGCCATTTTTAACCTCAAAGATGGAGGTATTTTCAGAGGTGGGCCGTAATTACTTACTTTGACATTAGCCTTGATCAGTCAGGACTGTCATGTCCCCCCGGCCCCCCACCCCCACCGTAAAAAAGGGAGAGGTGAACGAGCAGGCAGTGATGCAATCACTGAGGTCCCACTTTTGTCTTGGCAGGATTCTTAATTACCATTTCAGAGTGTCAAATAGGTCATCTGGAAAATGGGATATTAATCATTCACCCACTCCCTAAGTGTCAGCCAACCTGAACTAATGCCCCGTTCTGACTCCAGACCTTTAGACATACTGTCCCTCTGCCTGGCGGGCTCCTCAGCATCCTTCCAGATTGAACTTAGGAGCCCTTTCTCCGAGAAGGGAAGTCTTCCCTATTGTTCAGCAGCCCCCTCCCCACTTGGGGCCAAGAGCCACTCCTGAGGTTCCTCCAGTGCGTGGGCTTGTACCTGCCTGGAGAGCTCCACTCATCTCTTTCCTTGTCTGTGCCCCCAGCTTGGCCCTAAGCACCTTAAAGATGGAGATGATGTCTGCTTTACTTCTGTGCCTCGTTATGATGAGTAAGAGTTTGAAAATGTTATGTTGAATAGAAGAGAAACAGAACATCTCTGTAGGGCTTCAAATGAGATGGCAAATGTAAAGTAAAAAACCTAACTCCTGACACACAGTAGGCACTCAGTATTAGTTTTCTTTTCTCTCTCCCCATCCCTTGCCACTGCTTTCTTCTCGGGGGCTTTGCGGGACCTCACTCCCTTGTGTGAGAGGTGACTTCAGTGGAATGCGCTGAGTGACCTCTTCCTAAAGGAATGATGGGATTCCAATGGGAAATGTATATTTTGGGAATGGTTTCAACTTGAACTGGTTTTAAGAGGATATGGGCTCCTCAATGAGGACATTTTACAGAGTGACAAATGATGACCTCACTGTCTTAGAAAATGTAGAAGAAATTAGTTTTACATTAATTAGGTGATAACTGTGTTTGGGTGTGGTGTGAAACAAAATAAACACGTTATTGAAAACTGATAGCTACAAATTACAGCTCTAATAGTAGATGTTGAGATTCACCACGAATATTATGGATCGTGTTTAATACAAAGCAAAAAAAAATTTAAAAGTGCCGATTCAGTTCTAGAAGAAGTTAAACTTCGCTCAGGAAAATTATTTAAATATAAAAGCATGGGGCACATTTGGTCAAGCGTAAAGAGTATTTTGGCCACCAGAGGGAGCTCATACTTTAAAGAATGTTTGTAGCAACCATATTTCCCCAACAACGGCCGCTGTGGGTTTTGAAATCAGTAACGGTATTGCCCTGATTTTCTTTTCTGGAGGGTGAGGGGAGAAGTGTTTTACACTACTAACGTTCCAGAGGGATGGATGAGTGACAAAAACTGTACATCAATGTAAATATATTAGAACTGGGCTGTAAGTGTTCAGACGTGTCATCTGTGATCACACATATTTTAAGTCATGGATTCAATTTACTTTTTTCTCACAGAACATAAAGTATTTTTTAAAGGTACTTTCTTTTAAAGAAAACACATTTCCTTCCAGAGTGAAAGCTGTGGGATCATTTTGTTTTCATTTATTCCAGGAATAGGGGAATTGATGTTAATAATTTTATCATTACATGTACGTGAAAAAAATAATGTTTCACAGTCATATCAACCTTTGGAATGTCTCTTAAATATATTCTCATCCCCCTGTTCTCACTACAACAGCCCTGGATCGAGGATTCTTTGTTCTACCCTGGATTTTCATGGTAGTTTCTTTACTGGTTTCTTTACCTCCATTGACCAACCCTGTCTGGTGTCTCCCAAATGCAACTGACTTCATGCATCATTTTCAGACTCATTTTCATGAACTGTATTTTTGATCACATCACCTTCCTGCTCAGAAACCTTTAGTAGCCCCCTGTTTCTATAAAATAAAGCCACAAATGGCCAATTGGCCTTCAAGATCCAATTCAATATTACCTCCTCCTCAGGCCTCCCAGGTTCAGGCCGCAGTAATTCTCTCCCTCTCTTTTCTGAGCTCTCATGGCACCTTTTTTTCTGTACCAATCTTTATTTTATAGGCATTTGGGAGCGTATCTTACCTCTAAGACCAACTCCCTTAAAAGCATGAGTCCTTGCTCAGAAACCAGAAAGCAAGCTTTGCCTTAACAAATAAATGATGTTGAAGGTTCACCAAGAGAGCCAGATTTGAGAGACATTCTGGGGGAGAACTGATAGAACCTGGTATTCTGGTTGTCTATTGCTACCTCAAAATTTAGTTGTTTAAAGTAATGATTTATTATTATCGCTCAACACTCTGAAGGTGGGTGCACTGGACCCATCTGGGTGGTTCTTCCTTGGCGTCCTAAATGTGAAGGCAATCAGAAGGGAGCTGGGCTGGAGTCACCTGAATGTTCAACCAGGCTGGGCATCCAGGATGGCTTCCACATTTACGTGTCTGGCCACCAGACTAGGACGGCTGAAATCACTGGAAGCTAGCCAAACTTTTGCTCTCTTTTGCTGGTTCCTGCATGTGACTACATTCCTTAAAGCATGTTGGTCTTGGGTTAGATTCCTTGTATGATGGCTGACTTTCCCCAGAATGAGCATTTCCAAAGACCTAGGTGGAAGCAGCCAGGCTTCTTAAGACCTAATCTTGGGGGGCACCTGGGTCGTTCAGTCCGTTAAGTGGCTGACCTGGGCTCAGGTCATGATCGCATGGTTCGTGAGTTCGAGTCCCACGTCGGGCTCTGTGCTGACAGCTCAGAGCCTGGAGCCTGCTTGGGATTCTGTGCCTTCTTCTCTCTCTGCCCCTCCCCCATTCATGCTCTGTGTCTCTCTCTCTCAAAAATAAATAAATTTAAGAAAAGAAAAAAAGAAAAGAAAAGAAAAGAAAAGAAAAGAAGACCTAACCTTGGAAGTCATACAGGATCACTTCCTCCACAGTGCCAGCCCAGACTCAGGGTGGGAAGGGACTGCACGAGAGCACAATACTGGGAGATGTGGTTCCTCAGGCAGCCACCTCTGAAGTCTAACTACCTCACTTCCTAAAATTTTCAATGAGGAAATAGCCATTATTTGAGGCATGGAAGTTAGAAGCTGAAGATAGACCAATCAGAAGAATTGGAAAGATCAGGGTAGGGAAAAAAAAAAAACAAAAAAAACAAAAAACAACTTCACTGCAAGACAAAGAGGTTGTCAGTCAACATCGTATAATACGTCCACAAATTTTTTCACACCCTTCTCATCAGGAGGAGCGTTTATGTTCCCTCCCCCTAAAACTGGGCAGGGTTTTCTGATTATTTGGTCTAACTGAGCATAGCAAGAATGATGCTGCGTAACTTCCAAACCAAAGTCAAAAAAAAAGATGGCAACGGTATTTCCATTGCGCTTGCTAAAGTACTTGTTCTTTTTTTTTTTTTTTTTTAATTTTTTTTCAACGTTTTTTATTTATTTTTGGGACAGAGAGAGACAGAGCATGAACGGGGGAGGGTCAGAGAGAGAGGGAGACACAGAATCGGAAACAGGCTCCAGGCTCCGAGCCATCAGCCCAGAGCCCGACGCAGGGCTCGAACTCACAGACCGCGAGATCGCGACCTGGCTGAAGTCGGACGCTTAACCGACTGCGCCACCCAGGCGCCCCTAAAGTACTTGTTCTTAAAACCTTCAGATTCTGCATTGGCAGTCTCACTTCCTTAGGCCACCATACTGTGAGGAAGCCCATAGTCTGTGAGGGCCACTGAATATACTGTCATTCATTTATGGGCATCATTTAGATGCCATATGGAGTGAGGGGTGGGAATTACCATTCTACTTGCTCGGGAGAGATATCTGAATTCTCAGATGCCAAGGGCACTTGGGTGGCTCACTTGATTAAGCGTGGGGCCCTCGACTTCTGCTCAGGTCATGACTGAACGGTTCGTGAGGTCCAGTTCTGTGCTGAACGGTGCAAAGCAAAGCCTGCTTGGGATTCTCTCACCCCTTCTTTCTGCCCCTCGCCCACTTGCGTGCCTACACACACAGGCATCCTCACGCATGCATGTGTGCTCTCTAAATAAATAAATAAATAAATAAATAAATTCTCAGAGACTTAACACAGGGCCAACAAGAGTTGGTTGGGGGGCCTTGGGGCCCCCTAATGACCCTTTTTTTTTCTTTTTTAATTTTTTAATGTGTATTTATTTCAGAGAGAGAGAGAGACAGAGAGACAGAGAGACAGAGACACAGCGTAAGTGGGGAAGGGGTAGAGAGAGAAGGAGACACAGAATCCAAAACAGGCTCCAGGCTGTGAGCTGTCAGCACAGAGCCGGATGCGGGGCTCTAACTCATGGAGATCATGACCTAACCTGAAGTCGGAGGCTTAATTGACTGAGCCACCCAGGCACCCCCTCCCCCAATGGCCCTTTAAAATGAGATTGAAGCTTGGCTTAAGACTTGGGGTGTGCAAGTATAAAGTTGTAAGCACGTGAGATACAGAACATCCATCAAATAACTGCAGACCTTCTCCTTTTTCACCACCATGGTTGGCTACGTGCTTCGTGCCCTGTTCTTTCTTTTAGTTCAGCCTTTGAGGTTTTTTATTTTTTTTCAAAGCTCACTTAAAAGTCACAGACCTGTGACAGGCCATGTAAGTGTGAAAAGCCTGGAAGGAAATCGTATTGGCAGGTTTGGGTGACGCTAAGATTGGAGGGACACAAGTGCCATGGAACGTGCAGATTCCTTTCTTCTTTCTGCCCTGCTCCCTGTGTCTCTAGCACAGTAGAACATTCTCGGGGAAAACAACGTCCACTGACCTCATTCCAAAAAAACCAGCAACAACATCCAGTTGTCTTTGAGAAGGAAAGGAGGCGGCATTGAGAGACAGGACAGTTAGAAAGAGGGAGAACCACCGGTCACTCTTTCAGACTTCCCAGTGGGGACTTGGCGCCTGGCATGAACAAAGGCTGTGGCAGGAAGGACAGGCACATCAGTGGAGAGGCTGGCAGGCTGTGGCCAAGACAGGGGCAGAGGGAGGAGAGAGCCGGCCGGGATCCCTACTTCTCTCCTCCAACAACTTTTGGGTCCCCCTTTCTGAAACAAGGCTCAAGGAGGATGCCCTGTGGCCTGGGGAATGCGGGGTGATCCTGAAGCACCTCAGAGAGCAAAGGACGCAGGTTTTGCACTTGCCGTCTGGGCGGGGAAGTGGGAGGCGCTGGAAGCGATTGAGGTTGGGGGTACAGAGACCTTCTTGCCAAACCCATTCCCAGGCTTTCTGACTCTCTAGGAACGGAGGGAGAGCGAGCATGCCCTGGCCAGTTTCCTGTAATTCATTCGGTGGAGCCAGGGCCCCGCAAGGGCTCGCTCTGAGAAAACACATGCACAAGAGAAAAGGATGAGAAGGAGGAAACGGCAAGCTAGTCAACTCCAAAGGGAGCAGTGGCTAAGCTCACGGGCAAACTGCTTCCGGGCAGGAAGCAAGTAAAGCGCAAACAGGATCTGAGCGAGGTCGTTTGTTTTGGAGGCGAGAGAGGGAGGCGGG
>NW_026057580.1:71672981-71783977 GCF_023721935.1 Panthera uncia | reverse complement strand
GGGGGGGGGGGGAGCAGTGGGAATGTGCAGAATCCCGGGAGCCTTCTCCCCTCCCGGGACGTCCTGCCTGCAGCACCCTGCGAGCAAACCCTCCCTGCCTGCAAGGCACCAAGCGCCTGCAGCCCTCCCTGAATTCTGCCTGGGGAATTACAAAATTAATATCCCCCCCAGTTGCAAGACCAACACCAAGAGTCAGTCCTGGGGAACTGCCTGGGGGAGGAGCGAGTGTGAATTCCTGGGAGACCCTTTGTGATCTGCTCGGTATATTCTTGACAGTTTTTAAATGTATTAAGTTTCCTTTTTATGAAAATGCCATTCCCTGACCAGATTGTACTGATTTTGAAGTGCCCTTCTACTTTATGAACTTTAATAGCCAAATTTCTGTGTGATGGTATTCTGGCTGAACAATGGATAACAAGAACTTTCTCAGGGACTGTTTCACTCAACACTTGACTTTTCTAGAGACAATTTTAGGAGCTTTAGGTGTGAAAGAGTATCAGCATGGACCTATTACATGGTATCCAGTACCAAGGGATTAAAAAGTTTAGGTATTAGAATTAAAAATAGCATGGACCAAGAATCCAAAGTTATGTAGCTCACTCTTTTTCAAGAAATGGGGACTTTTTTGCTTGTGGGTCCCACAGTTTCATGAAAAGCAGTACTTTTCTTTTGACTTAACTCATTCTGTTCATTCTTTCCAGAACACCAGTGTAAGAAGAACTCATTAACCAAAAATTGTTGAAGTGGGGGGATGGGGATGGGGTGGGGGTGGGGGGGGGGGGGGGAGTGGAGTGGCATATCAAAATCAAATGCACTGATTAAAAAAAAAAAAATAGCCTCTGGGGCTCCTGGCTGGCTCAGTCAGAAAAGCATGTGATTCTTGATCTCAGGGTCATGAGTTCAAGCCCCAGGTTGAGTGTAGAGATTCCTTTAAAATAAAACCTTTTAAAAAAAAGCTTCTTCTAAGGACTTTTTAGGCGGATCCAGCTGGTCTGTCTCAGCTAATAACTACTACCTTCTCTAGCACATTCTACTCCATGGGCTATGACAAGTCACACCGTCCCATTTCTGCACAGATGTCTCCTGTGTGGTCTTAGGAGAGACTTGGGAACACCTTTATGCAATAAAGGACCTGGGATGGGGGAGTAAAGGGAGTGGGCAGTTGGGCAAGTTAAACAGGTGATCTTGGATCCCAGGGACTACACATACAAGCTGCTTCTCAGTCTAAATAAGATGCAACACAATGATTTCCCCGTAGGGTCCCTGCTCATCCCACAGAGACACAGACGGCCCAGATTGGGGCCAGCCTCTCTTGCCATTTTCCTTGACATGTTTCCCCACCCCCACCACTCGATATTCTAACCTAAGTTTCTTTTCTGGAAACAATCACCTGGCGAGAATTAGTCCCAGATATCCCTAGGGAGGGAGTCACCCTAGACACAGTTGGATTCTTATGATGGTAGAAATGTGTCTTTTCAATGGAGTATCCTGAAATGATTCACGGGGAATTCGGTGAACTCTTTGCGGCAGAAGCCTTGGCTGCATGGCTGTTGGGCAAGGCAGTGCTTTTTCAGAGTGGTAAACGTGACAATTGACATTTGAGACAATGTAAGAGCCATCAGTGATAAGACAGTGTGCCCATACCTGCTTGCGGCAGCTGCACAAGAGAGAAGCAGTTTTAATGCACCAAATGTGACCGCGTTCCCTTTTTAAAACGCCGATACCCGGCTCCATTGGGATCTCCTAATACAGCTCTTCCTCCACTTACGATGAGGTTCATTCTGATAAAACCACAGTAAGTCGACACTGCTGGTAGGTCGAAAATGCATTGAATACACCTAACACCTTGAACATCAGAGCTTATAGCCCGGCAGAACTTAAACATGCACAAAACACCTAACATTTGCCTACAGTGAGGCAGAATCATCTAACACAAAATCATCTAGAATGGTACTTTGGTAATAAGTTTTCTAATCTGCAAAGACGCCCTGGCAATTATGGAAAGATGTGTGCATGAGGCTCTTCATGCAACCCTGTTTGTTTGTTAGAAACAACTCAAGTGTCAGTCAAAAGGGGAGCATCAGGTAGGGTTCCATCCGCACCGTGGAATAGTACACACGTGTCAAAATAAATAAAGAACAATGTCTCTAGACACTTCTTTGGGAAGATCGATGGGATATATCGCTCATGAAATAAACGTTAAAACACAATCACTAAAAGAACAAAATGAAAAGCTGAACCTAACTATAGATTGAGTTGATGGCACATCCCCTCAGGGAGGAAGTATTTCAAGTGACTTTAGAACATGGGAATTGACTGTAGATCCCAAGTGGGATATATCCTTAGAACGAAAGGAACTGACCAAAAACAAAATCTTCAAACATTTCCAGTAATTATATTGTTGCTATTGTTATTCTGAGACTGTCGTATGTGTTCTTTGGGGTAAAAACAAGTAATTATGTAGGTGTTGTTGGGAACCAGGATTTAGAGTGTGAAAGGAGATATAGATGTCAGATTGGCACGATCTTACATCTTGTGTGGGTGTAATAAAAGCCGTGTAGTCATGTGCTAGAATGTGCATGTAGAAACTAGTGATGCTTGGGGTGCCTGGGTGGCGCAGTCGGTTAAGCATCCGACTTCAGCCAGGTCACGATCTCGCGGTCTGTGAGTTCGAGCCCCGCGTCAGGCTCTGGGCTGATGGCTCGGAGCCTGGAGCCTGTTTCCTGTGTCTCCCTCTCTCTCTGCCCCTCCCCCGTTCATGCTCTGTCTCTCTCTGTCCCAAAAAAAAAATTAAAAAAAAAGAAAAAAAAAAAAAAGAAACTAGTGATGCTTGCTAACTATCTAGCTAGGTTTCCATCCATTCATCTATCTACCTATCTACCTACCTACCTATCTATCATCGGTTACCATCTATCTCTAATCCCCTAACTTTGCTCCCTGAAGAGGCCTGGAAACAATGAGCAACCCATTAGGAATGAGCATCTCTCACATACAGATTCTGATCTCCTAAGAACTGGGGCTCCGCTCTTGGTCTGGGTCAAGAAGTTCTCGAGGTGAATCTCTAAGTTCTGGTCACGCCTGAAAACACTATTGACGACTACTCTGTGCCAAAAGGAGTCAGGAGCCAACTTGCATGATCTTCCATTGGAATAGCAATAAAAATAATACTTGCAGTGAGTTGAAGCACATCAACTCTATTTAAATCTATGAGTTTATAATGAATTCATCAAAAAAGAAGCTCCTGGGAACTGATGTCAGAGTGGCAGTGACAAATCCCGAGGGCAGGTAAAGGATGGCCCAGGTGGGTGAGGGCAATGGGGCGACCATACCAATGACAGCCACAAGGCAGCAGAGCAGGGATCAATGATCAGCACCCGCACTGCAGCAGGGGCCCCCAGAGGCAAGAGGCCTTAAGGAGAATGAGTGTGCCAAGCTACGAGCTGGCCAGGGGACAGCAGGCTGAGAAGGGTGCCATGGGATGGTGGTCCAGAGCAGACTGATGAGGACAGGAAGCCACGGGTAACTCTCACCATCACATTCGCCTCCACGTTGTCTCGTTCCTGACAGCAAGACCCAAGAGATTATATTTGGGAGTTGTTGACGTGTAGGAAATTGAAGTCAGTTACCCCAAGAATCTCATATTGTTGTAGAAAAATCTAAACACAGAGTTTTGTTATTAAAAATCAATCCGTTTTATTAGAAATGAAAACGGGTTCTTTTGCTCTTTTATTTCAAGTAGAAAATTCGTCTGAAAACTAACATCCTCTGCAGCCATCCTGCTGGGACTCCTATCCGAGAAGGGGTTCTTACTCTCAATTGAAACTCTCCACAGTCACCAATAATTCCTCTTTACTTCTGCTCTCCAAGAGCTAAGTAAGTGACTCAGCTCAGTTTGGCTTTAAATTGTAGACACTATCAGTCTTTCTGTGGGGGCTATGTTTGAACAGAGACTGGGGCTAAACTTGTTTGGCTCACAAAGCCTGGTGCTTTTCCTGGCTGAAGTGCTATGATTGAATTTATATGTTTTTTGACTGCAGGCTTATTTCCTGGTTGTTCAGATTTAAAGAAACTATTGGAAATAATAAACTTCTTTCTTCTCGTGATTAAATCTATGGTGGTAATAAACAACAACAACAACAACAAAACAACAACACTGTCTCTCCCTCTTCCTCCTCTCTCCAGGTATACCCCCAGACTCCTAATGAAGTAAATCTTCTAATAACTGGCCTCACCTCAGACCGAAAACAGGAGAGAGTTGAACACCAACTTAAAGAAAAAGTATATAGAGTCCTTATCTTATGCAGGGGAATGTAAAGCGCATAAAAACATTCTTATTATTTGATGAAAATACTCAATTTGCCTTGCATCTGGTGGTGTGCTTTATTATTATACTTGTACCTGAGTCTTAAAAAAAAAAACTTCTGGAATGTCATTTTGGCAAACATGTTTGACTCCGTGAACAGTGTCTGGGAACTGAAATTCTGGCTCATTTCCCCTAAACTTGCACTGGTTATACATGGTTTTCTGAAATTGAGCAGGGTCAATTTTTGATGCCTACAAATGGCTCGTATTTACCCAGGGGCTGAGGAGATTGCTGAAATGGTTGTACTCTGGGAAAGCTTTGTAAGAAAGATGATTTATGAGAAGTGTTTGATGAAAGAGGAGGACAGACAGGTGAAGAGAAGAGGCCAGAGGGAAGCTTGGAGGAGAGCACAGGGCTAAGCATTGCAAGAATAGGTGTCCAGTGATGGAGAGGGAGGGACAAGTGGAATTGGCTAGCTCTAACGGAGACATCTAGTCTATGCAGTTAGGCGGAGGGATGTCGTTGGGAAGTGGCATTTGATAACTAGCCTTAAACTCATGATTAAAGGCTCTAATTTAAAGCAGTGGCAAATTCACAACTTGAATCTGTGGGATGATTCAGTGGTAGCTGTTGGGAAGTTTCTGAGTGAGGAATGATGTCATTAAAGAGGACATGAGAATGATGGCTCTTAGCATCTATAATCTGGAAGGAAGGACCCTAGAGGAGTTTGAAGAGTCTACAGTGGGGGACAATGGGCCATGATTTGAGTCAGGGGGTAGCAAGGGAGGGGTTCAAAGCACTGTGTGTGGGGAAAGAACCATTGCGAGAGAGGAGCTCCAGGATTAGAGATGAAGCAGAGATATATTTTGGTTGAAGGGAAGCCCGAGGTAACAAGTCAGGAAAATGGGAGGAAAGTAATGGCCTCAACAACAATGGAGGCCGTGGGAAGGAAGAGGGGTTGCTGTAGTACAACGAATGATCTCTGCATGTAGAATATGGCACATGGCAACATTCCGAGAGGTAAAAGTTGGCAGAAAGTTGAATCATGTTGTTGATGTCTAGAGACCATGGTTGAATTCTATGTGGATTATTTCAAAGACTTCTCAGGACGATGTTCGTTTTGGTGTTTACTTTACAGACAGTGGATTGGTCTACAAACGTGTCTTTCAGCAGCTGGTGGTTTCTCCCCGAGAATCAATTCCTGGGCCCTGGGAAGGCACATCTGGAGAACTGCAAGTGCACAAGGGGCAAAACGTAGATGAAAGTGGGAAATCAGGGGGGGTTAAAACAGAGGAAGTGTAGACAGCATGTCACGAGGTTCAGTTTTACTCAGTGAGTCCTGGGGGATCGGTGACGCTTTGTGAAGCCAGGGAATGACACGGTCAAATGTATATGTTAGAGAAACCCAACTGGTGGTGGTGAGGACAGCAGATTGAAGAGGGGGGACAGTAGAAGCAAGACCACTGCTTAGAGAGGATTATTTAAAGAATGGCCAGAAAGCCCATCTGCTAAGAAATATTAGTTGTGAAAATGCCAAGATGGGGACAACCAAACAACATGGGCTAAATTCCCATGAGTTTTAGACTTAGTGCCATGGTATTTATGGTACAGTTTAGACCACCGAGAGTCATGAGACAGCTAAGGGTTAATTTGCTCCAGAAATTGCAAAGAAGAAAGCAAGAAAGCATTTGAGTGACAAGTACCTTAAAGGGAGAAGGGATCGAGAGCATTCGGACTAAGACACATCTTGTGGGAACTGCCTATATTGTTCAGGGTTCAGCCAGAGAGGCAGAACCACTAAGACATGCGAATATGTGCAAAGAGAATTGGTTTCCAAAATGGTAGGAGCTGGCCAAGAAAGCCCGATGTCCACAAGACAGGCAAGGGGAAAGAGAAGGTCATGAGCCAGCTGGAAATCCATGAACTTGAGCCTGCGTGAGGCTGGGAATCTCTCAGCTTTAGGAGGGACCTCGTCACTCTTTAAACGGCTTCCACTTGTCTAAGACTCGGGCAGGAAGATATCCCTTTTTGATTAACTCAAAAGCCAGTGACTTGGGACTTTAGTTATATCCACATAATCCCTCCGTGGCAGAACCTCAATTAGTGCTTGACTGAACAATTGGAAGATGATGTGTGCACGCCACAGAACAGCCCCTTTCTCCTTACTTCGTCCAGCTCTCATGAGGCAAGTACCCTCGTAGCCCGCCGGAGCCAGAAACATGCTAGAGAAGGAATTCTGCGCATAGAGTTCAGACTAGCCACGTTGACGGATCACAAAGCCATGAGCTGTCATTCTAAGACAACTATTCAGGTGAAGAACACTATTCTGGAGACCATGAGAGCTGGAAATGCAAATTACATTCCCTCTGGTTTTAATAGTCATGAGGCTTAACTGTCTCCATGTAGTATTGCTGGGCTTTACGGCTATTAATGAGAATGTCTTAGTTCAGAAAAATGTTAGTGTTTTTGTTGTGTTTTCTTCTGTATTAAATAATATGTACATTCAATTTAATAAAGTAGAATAAACATTTGTAATTCAAATAAAGAATAGTCATATTATAAAGCCAAACTTAAAATTGGGACACCTGATTTTCCAAGGAAAAGTCAAAAGACTTCTATTTTCTCCCATGGCTTAGTTTCTTTTTTTTTTTTTTTTAATTTTTTTTTTAACGTTTATTTATTTTTGAGACAGAGAGAGACGGAGCATGAACGGGGGAGGGGCAGAGAGAGAGGGAGACACAGAATTGGAAGCAGGCTCCAGGCTCTGAGCCATCAGCACAGAGCCCGCTGCGGGGCTCGAACTCACAGACCACGAGATCGTGACCTGAGCTGAAGTCTGATGCTTAACCGACTGAGCCACCCAGGTGCCCCTCCCATGGCTTAGTTTCTAATTAGTTTAGTCACCTTGGCCAAGTCATTTATCCCAAAGCTCACACCTGAGTTTTCTCCTGGGTGTTATGAGATAGCTGGCTCCAGAGATTTTTAAGATCTACAAGGCTTTGGGCAACATTCATAAAACCGTGAATTATTTCTAAAAAACTATCTGTTGGATGTTATTGACCAAATGACCTATAAAGTAATCAACTCAAAGAATTCAAAAATCTGCTAAATTAGCAACACTTTCTATTGTTTTTATGTCCGTAACTTTTTAGAAATCTGTATTTCACCAGGGACTCGTTAATCTCGTACACGTTAATCTCTTTAGGGCAGTTTCCGAATGCTTCAGACCTTAGAGGATGGGAGATGTGAACTGTAGTGGGTTCTGTACCCCAAGATGGAGCTGATAGCCATTATGCCTCATGGAGCACCGATAGAATAAGAAAAACACACCGTGGTGGTTCCTAAGTTCTAAACTACTGTACATCACAGACCGGATCATTACTTGCCAGCCAGACTTGAAGAATATTTACACTGGTTATTGTGGTGAAGTTCGGGGATGACCTTTCCCTGATTTGCTTCAGGATCGCAGCACTACAAATTAGTCAGTGTTATTTCCCTAGAGAGAATGAAGGCGCCTGAAAGGAAGTTTATAGCTGTTATTTTGGTTCACGTGAATTAATTTTTTTTTTTTCTAGGAAGCTATCTATCCATCAGGGGGCGTGACCATCACTGTGTTCATGGGATCAGGCCCCAGGATAGGATTTCGTGAGAACAATCAAAGATCTGAGTGATCTGAGGCAAATTAAATCAAACTGTTACCCCCACTTTTGATGGGAACAAACATGAACGAGCCCCAAATAGTGTAATTTCTCATTCTTTTCAAAAGCCAGCCTTTTTTTTACCAAAGAAATTGGATATAAAATACAAAATCAGGCACCCCATTAGAGACCTCAAAAGACTAAGACAATGCAAATGAGGAGACAGAAAGCATGAGAACCCCGTAGGAGGGGAGGAAAAAAGAGAAAGGAGTAAGGGAAGGAGGGGGCCTACGAAGGCGTCTGATAGAGTAGATGGCCCCTGAAACTTAGCTATATTGCTACCCTCAAGTATAAACGACTTCTTATTGGAGAGTTGGAAATATGATAAGCAGTACCTTATCACCTTACATTTCTAGAGCAATTCATTCATTCAACAAATATTCACTGGGCCTCTACTCTATGCCAGGCATGTTGGGAAACAGCCATGAACACATGAAGACATTTTGTGGTTGATTCTCCTACTGTGTCTTTTCTCAAGCCTTGCATAATCTAAGTCGGAATAGATACTGGAAATATGAGATATTTTTGCCTCCTAGGGTAAAATCAGAATATGAACTAAAAGAAACACAAAATATTATTTCTCGGAGGCTTTTGTAGTTTGATTTTCATCGAAGGAAGTGATGGTTATTACTTCTTTCTAGACATCTCCAGTCTGACATTATACAGTTTGTCCAAAATTATGCTTGTCAAAAAAAAAAAAAAAAGGAATCTTCATATAGGTAACAAACAAATAAAAATCCAGCAATGGTGTGATTTTCCTGATGTCAGAATTTCACCAGCAATAATTTCCCTTTCGCCTTCAAGAACTGAATTTGTTTAAAAGTTTATATTTATCTCAGGAGAGGCCTTGCCTTTTATTCTTTAGTTTTTTTTAAGTTTCTTTCTTTCTTTTTATTTGTGAGTCAGAGACAGCGTGAACAGGGGTGGGGCAGAGAGAGAGGGAGAGAGAGAATCTCAAGCAGGCTCCTTGTACTGCCAGCACAGAGCCCAAAGCTCGAACCCACAAAACCATGAGATCATGACCTGAGCCAAAACCAAAAGTCAGACGCTTAACTGACTAAGCCCCCCAGGTGTCCCAGAAGAGGCCTTGTCTTTTAAATATATAGACTTAAATATTTACAGATGAAATAATGTGATGACTGGAATCTTCCTCAATATAACCTGGGAGCAGACAAGGTATGTGAGGATATAGATGAAACAGGATTAGCCAGGGGTTGATCATTTTTTAAAAAATTTTTTTAATGTTTTTATTTATTTTGAGACAGAGAGAGACAGAACATGAACAGAGGAGGGGTGGAGAGAGAGAGGGAGACACAGAATCCGAAGCAGGCTCCAGGCTCTGAGCTGTCAGCACAGAGCCCGACGCAGGGCTCGAACTCACAAACTGTAAGATCGTGACCTGAGCTGAAGTCGGACGCTTAACCGACTGAGCCACCCAGGCGCCTCAGGAGTTGATCATTTTGAAAGCTAGGTGATGGACACATGGCATTCCTTATACTATTCTTTTTACTTTCATGTGTTTGAAAATGTCCACAGTAAAACACTTTTTAAACTATCATATATTGTAATATATAAATTATTATAATGCATTATTATGTGTAATAATAAATTATATATGATATATATCTAATATGTAATATATAGTATATCGCATGAACTTCTTGATTGCTTAGAATCAGAATGTGAGTGACAGATTAATTCAGTCTATGGAATGAGAATGCTCCCTGCCACAATAATCCTTCCACAGTATTTTCGACCCTCTGAATGAATATGCCATGCAATTTTAAGAGTTAAATCGATGGTCTTTATCACAATATGTCCTGTGTGGTAGCTTTGAGGGTGATGTTCTTGAAAAAAATTAGATAGCCGAAAAAAGAGAGGAAAAGGGAAAGGAAAGAAAAACCTGTAACATTTCAGCTGTTTAACTAATTTGGGAAGAAAATAAACAAAAGTGTTTCAAGAGCCAAGTTGAACATTTGGTGTCCATGAAGAAATGAAAACACTCTGTGAATTGAGATCGTAGAGACAAGACAAACGATGTTAGTTACCAAATGGAAAATCGGGACTGCATGTTTTGTGAGTGCTCTCACTTGATGAACTCACAGACCATATGTTTAATAAAAGTATTTATGGCAAGTGATTCCATAAACACAGAGTATATGAAGAAACTGTGGCTTATGAGACAGTGTCTGCACAATAACAAATAATCTGATCGGAAAGTTTAAATAATAATCAATTTTGAGGTGTCAGAACATCTGGACTTCTGGTTCTTTGCATTCATTCAACAAATATTTATTGGCTCCATATAGGCTTCAGGAACTGTTTTGGGAGCTAGACAAACAGAAACAAAATAAGCAAAGTTTTTGCCCTCCTGAAGCTTATATTCTAATGGAAAAGATCAGACAGTAAACATAATAAAAGTCAGAGACGTAAGGGTTGTGGAAGGAGGAACGGGCAATAGGGAGTACAGGAGTTGGAGGGAAGAAGGTGGCCATTTTTAAAAAGGGTACTCCGAAAAGGGCTCAGGGAAGAAGAGACGTATGAAGAAGCCACACAGAGACGCGTTAGGAAAAAGGATTCCAGGTGGAGAACAGCAAGTACAAAGGCCCTGAGGCGGGAGCACATCTGGAGTGTTGGAGAAGCACCAAGGAGGCTGGCGTGTCTGGGTCAGCCTGAGCATGAGGAAGGAGTGGGAGGTGAGGGGGAGGGCCGACCTTGACACAGCTCTGACAAGGTCTCTCCACCCCTACCCTATGGGGATCTCTACAGTAAAGACTGTCCATTTAAGTGGTCATGGGCTGGTCAAAAATAATGAAACTTCCGTGCTACCGCCTTGGTCACTGGTGGGGGCCACTGAGCATGCTGGGAAGCTGGGGTAGACCCCACTGAACTCCGCTGAAAGAGGCTGTCAGTGCGGCCCGCTCCCCTCAGCTGAGCAGCAACGTCTTTTTTGAGAGATCTGAGCAGCTCACATCCTCTCAGAGGCAAGCAGAGCCTTATTTCAGCATCTCCAAATGCAAGTTACACTGAAAGCTGTACCCCTCCCTTGGCTAAGGCCTGCTTTAGGCTTAGAGGTCTTCAGGGAAGGAGATGCTCAAGCAGAGCTGAGCTCTCTCTCCCTTGCTCACCTCCTCTCCCACTTAATGAGTCCAGCCTAAGAGGAGAAGGGGTTAGAAGAAAGAAGGGGCCGTGCAAGCAGAGCGGGGGTGCTCTGGGCCTAATGAACGTTCAGCACTGATGGTCTCGGAGGAAGGGCCAGGGCTAGGTGGAGGAGAGTCAGGCATTTGCCCCCAAAAGCAATACTGGGGGCACCTGCCTGGATGAGTCACAAGAGCAGGCGACTCTTCATCTCAGGGTCGTGAGTTCTAGCCCCACGTTGGGTGTAGAGATGACTTATGTAAGTAAATAAATCAACTTAAAAAATAAAACCTTAATAACCAAGGTAAGTGGTACTTTAACAAAATTTTTTATTTTTTTTATTTTTTTTATTTTTTTTAAATAAAAGGTAGCACAGGGGCACCTGGGCGGCTCAGTCGGTTAGGCGTCCAAGTCTTGATTTCGGCTCAGGTCATGATCTCATGGTTTGTGAGGTTGAGCTGCCCGTCGGGCTCTGTGCCGACAGAGCAGAGCCTGCTTGGGATTCTCTCTGTCTCTCTGTCTCTCTCTCTGTCTGTCCCTCTGCCCCTCCCCCATTCACGTGCATGCTTTCTCGCTCTCTCTCAAAATAAATAAATAAACGTTTAAATAAATTACTTAGGGGCGCCTGGGTGGCGCAGTCGGTTGAGCGTCCGACTTCAGCCAGGTCACGATCTCGCGGTCCGTGGGTTCGAGCCCCGCGTCAGGCTCTGGGCTGATGGCTGGGAGCCTGGAGCCTGTTTCCGATTCTGTGTCTCCCTCTCTCTCTGCCCCTCCCCCGTTCATGCTCTGTCTCTCTCTGTCCCAAAAATAAATAAAAAACGTTGAAAAAAAAAATTAAAAAAAAAATAAATAAATAAATTACTTAAAAATAATACAAAAATCCTACAGTGAACCGACAACACATTTAAAAAAAATTTTTTTTTAACGTTTATTTATTTTTGAGACAGAGAGAGAGACAGAGCATGAACGGGGGAGGAGCAGAGAGAGAGGGAGACACAGAATTGGAAGCAGGCTCCAGGCTCTGAGCCATCAGCCCAGAGCCCGACGTGGGGCTCAAACTCACGGACCGCGAGATCGTGACCTGAGCCAAAGTCGGACGCCTAACCGACCAAGCCACCCAGGCGCCCCGACAACACATTTTTCATAGGCGGTCTAGGAGCTGTTGAGGCAATGTGAAGAGTGGCATTTAACATGATGTTCTCTAGTCGCGGGCAATTATGTGCAGGTCGGCCAATCTGCCTTGCCTGCCATCCCACACCTCTGTCAGGAAGGCCTTCCTCACCTTGCCAACCCTGCAGTGCCTCTCTTCCTCGGGATCTGACTCAAGGGTCTCCTACTCCTGGAAGTCTTCCTTGACTGCTACTATAGAACATATGCTTATACCCCCTAAACTTCACATGTTGAAGTTCTAACTCCCAAAGTGACAGAGTTGGGGGGGGCGGCTCTTGGAAGGTGACTATGCCGCCAGAGTGGAGCCCTCACGTGTGGATTGCTGCTTGTAGCAGAAGAGAGAGTAGAGAGCTTGCTTCTTTCTCCCCACCACGTAAGGAAACTGAGAAGAAGGCCCTCACCGGACACCTAATCTGCTGACACGGGAACTTCCCAGCCTCCAGAATTGTTGTGGCCATCTTCAGTCTGTGGTATTTTGTTATTATAGCCAGAGCTGACTAGGACAGCCCCCCACCCCCCCGCCCAACTTCCATTGCTCAGAAGGATCTTCAAACCTTCCACTGCACCCCCCCGTACCCTCTTCACAACCATTTTGTATAGCCTCAGTAAATGGTGATACCCTCTAAATCACAAGCACCTTCCTTCCCTTTCTTAGTACTCTGCAGAGCATCTGGCATTTCAGATACCTTAGATTTTTTTCTCAGCAATATACTTTGGGCATTGCATGTTCCTAATTCATAGAACTAATTGTTTAAACCCTGAAAGAGCTTTGATAAACACAAACGCATCGAACGTCCCCGGCATCTTCTCTTTATCCGATTTTTTGATGGGGACTCCCTGCGAGGCTCAGCCTAACAGCAGCGAAAGAAAGAAAAGAAGAGAAAACCCAAATCCCATGACTCCACGACGCCGCGGTGCCCGCTGCTGAGCCTCTCTTCCGGGGCAGAGCAACTATATGCAGCTTTCTCAGTGTTACTTTTCAGATTGAAGAAAACAGAAGCCCACGAAAACAATAACCTAGAAACCAAAAATCAAGAAAAGTCAAAAGAATTTTGGGGATACCAAAACGTAGCAAAGACACAAGTTTAGAAACATCTTTAAATTCAAACTAGATTTCTTGTTATTTTGGAGTGGTTGAAAGCAAGTCAGAAGATCCACACATGTAAGACGCCAATAAATACCCACCCGCACCCCCCATTCCAGTGCTGTTTTGTAAGGGAGTGTGTGTGTGTGTGTGTGTGTGTGTGTGTGTTTAAGAACACGGTGTTCAAGAAAAAACAAACGACAAACAAAAACCAGGCCAACCATTTATGAACAAATCTTCCCAAGTTTCAAGAATTTTCTGACAAAATATCTTCTGTCATCTCAGAAATCTCAAAGTCCCCAAAAGCAAACCGATTATCTGGAGGCTGACCTCAGGGGTTACTCATTCATGAGGCCAAGTGTTTTGAATGCCATTGCCAAGTGATGACAGTGGATGTTGGAACACTCATTCTGGCCTCCTCTGGGTAGTCACCTCTCAGTTGACTTGACAAATGCAGCCTTGAGGAAGCCTCACATTTGGGGGTCACTTACTGATCTTTCTCCAGTCCCGGAGCATGCAAAACAAAGGGGTCAGGTGGACTGCTGGGTTTTACCTGGAAGAAAAATTTCTCCTGAAAACACCACCTTCCCCCCCCCCCCACCAACCCTCAGAAGAACATGGTCTGTTGGGCTCATTCTACCCTGCTCACCTTGGACCTTTGTATGAGCCATAGTGACGTTGGGAGAGCCCCTGTGCAAGGCAGCCCGAGGCACATAGCTCCTCAGCTTGAGGTGAGGCCGGGAGCCTGTTTGCCGATGAGCACACATCACTTGCACTCCTGGACTGGGCTCCTTTCTCTGGGAAGAGGCAAAATAGGTTCCTGCCTTCTTCCTGCTTCGGCTCTCATTTCCCTCCTACTCTCACTTTGGTTTTCTGTGACCTCTAACCCAGCCTCTCCAGTCTGATACACTGGACCAAATATTAGCTTTGCAGTCACACAGATTAAGTCTTAATCTGGCTCTGTCACTGAAACAGTGTGCGATCTTGGGCACGCTATGTCATCGTCTAGAAGAGTTAGTTCCTATTTCTTCTCCTCTTGCCCTAAACCAAAAGAAGCCCCTCTTACTGCAAAACAAGACCCAAAGCTTGCATATTCATAAAGGTAGTTCAAAATGATATATAAGACACTCATACAGAGGTTACCTGCTGGAGGGGACAGACACCAGGCAATTTGGGAACAAAAACAGGAAGGACACATACGTTTTTAAACTTCTAGCTTTTGAACCATATAAATATATTATCCATTCCACAAAGGTATGATTAAAAAATAAATCAGAGATAGATCTGTAGAAAAAAATTACTCCACGTAAATCATCTCTGACTTTCCTGCAGATAAATATTATAATAGGTTTACTTTGTTTAATTTAGATTCATTTTGACAAGTGAGCTTTTTATTAAAATGGCCATAAATATTAAATATTTTAAATAATTATATCTGCATTATAGAATAAGGCAATAAATAAACTGTATCGTTTCTGTTCTCCATTTTTATCCCATCCACTGACTCATAAAAAAAAATCTCGAGTAAAATGTTAACATTTGCAAAGCACTTTAAAGTTTACAAAGGCCTTCATGCCTTTGTAACGCTCTGATGAAGATCTTCCAGCTCCAGAAGCAGCCAGAGCGGGCGCGACTCTTCATCTCTCAGCTGAGGAAATGAGTTCCGATTTGCCCAAGGTCACTGAACAAGCAAGTGGTAGAACGGCGATTTGAACCCCGTTCTCCTGGCTCTGAATAATGCCACGGTGTTTCCTCTGATTTCAGGGCAGGACACACGCGAAATGTCTACATTGATCTTGAGAGACTGGAAGAAGAAAAGCAAGACTTAAATAAACATTCTGTTGACAACATCATCATCATTCAAGCATGCCGTATTTTACGCTCCCCTGGTTCCATTTCTCTATTCTTAGATCTCCAGTGTGTTGCCCAGGAGCCCTTGACACCTGTCTCTGACTCCAAAGTGTGTGCTTGTCGTGTGGCCCTACTTCGAAAGGAGTTAGGAGCAGAGAGCTTGAGATAGTTTGTCTGGATGGGAAAAGAAAACCAAACTTTCTCTTACTCTGAAAAGCACGATGAGCTTGGATTAATACCAAAATGGCAAGACATGCTACATAGCACCCTGAGGAGCGATTATGCCTACATATTTCGTTTAATTTAAGGGAAAGTGGTAAATCGGGTTTTTATGTGTGTAACATATTATGAAAAAGTGTACTGAAAAGGAATATTTCACCGGGTTTTTTTTTTTCACTCCTACAAGCAATTCTCTTTTTAGCCCTAACTGGAGAAAGCTAAACATTTATTTATATCTTTTAACCGTCCTATTTTGTCTTGCCATCATCTTTCGGTTGAATACAACTGAGTTTTTCCGTGAGAGGGTCCTGTTAAGTACAAATCCACTTCAGAGATTAAACACACGTACACACGCACGCACACCCACACACAGGGACACACAGGCATGCACACGTACACACACAGGCTACTATTCCACACTGTAGTTATGTAAGGATTTCGAAATCAAAAAGCCTGGCTCAAGCCCTAACCTGGAACCTCCTACCTGTGAAACTCTGGGCGACTAACGCAAACTTCCTGAAGACTCACTTCCTGTCTTAGAGTCATGGGACAGTCAAGAAAGACTTTGAAACATAGCCTTCATTTCTTTGAAACATAGCATCAATTCATTTCCTGCTTAGCACCTCTTCTGTGCAGGCCCTGAACCCGGGCCCTGGAGATAGAACAAAACAGCAATCCCAGCCCAAGGAAGCTTGCATTCTCTGAGGGGAGACAGACAATAACAGAGAGGATACATTTTTAGAGTAGCTATAAAAATAATGGGGGAAAAGAAGAAACTTAGAGGTGCAGATTGATTAGGGAAGACTGCGGTAAGAAAGAATAAGTTTAAGAAATGTTAGTTGTGGGGCGCCTGGGTGGCGCAGTCGCTTAAGCGTCCGACTTCAGCCAGGTCACGATCTCGCGGTCCGTGAGTTCAAGCCCTGAGTCAGGCTCTGGGCTGATGGCTCTGAGCCTGGAGCCTGTTTCCAATTCTGTGTCTCCCTCTCTCTCTGCCCCTCCCCCGTTCATGCTCTGTCTCTCTCTGTCCCAAAAATAAATAAAAAACGTTGAAAAAAAAAATTAAAAAAAAAAAGAAATGTTAGTTGTAATTATAATAGTTGTAACATATTATTCTACCTTTACATATCGTATTTGCAATTCTCTGTAAGTAGACTAATGAATCTAACACTATTAATAGCATAGAAGATAATCAGATGCAAACATTCATGATGGTCACACTCCTCCTGCTTCTCTGCAAATAACATCTTGGAATTGTTCTATGCCCACCCCCACCCTCCACCATCATTATTCAACACTTGCTTAATATATAATTTTATAATACATATGGTGTAAAAGTTGTAATAATGAGATGAGCAAACTAGTCTGAGCCTGTCAAAATAAATATATAAAATAGATCTACTCCTTTTAAAAAAAACATGCTTTCTGGGGCGCCTGGGTGGCTCAGTCCGTTAAGCGTCTGACTTCGGCTCAGGTCATGATCTCATGGTTTTGAGTTTGAGCCCCGCGTCAGGCTCGGTGCTGACAGCTCAGAGCCTGGAGCCTGCTTCGGATTCTGTGTCTGCCCCTCCCCTGCTCATGCTCTGTCTCCCTCTGTCTCAAAAATAAGTAAAACATTAAACAAAAAAATTTTTAAAAATGTTCTTTCTGTAGGGTGGAGTGTCCATTTTGCATTTCCTTGATAGGACACAGTCACTTGCCCCCAGCGTGAAGTTCCCTTTGAAGCAATTGTCAAACCCAGTGAAAATAGGCCTCTGTGGCTTTCATTACTTTTTAGAAAATAGGGTCTTTATCCAGATCCCTTCTGTTATGATGACCCCACTTAGCTCTTCGTTTTATTTCTTACCTTCTGGTGTTTCTCTTTCTACCTTTCTCCCCTCTCAGATTCCTCCTTCTCGTCCCCTCCTCCTTCTTTTTTCAGCCTTCTTCTCCCTGCAAGTTACTTGGGAGAGGAGGCATTTTATCTTCAAGTGAGAACATCTCAGACTATGCAAAATAGGAATCTCTCCAATTCCTTATCCCGGGCAGCTTGAATCATCTGAAAGCTTTGCCCAAATCTCTAACGGCACAGAGAGACAAACCCTCCTAATGGCAAAGGAGGAAAAAACAACTCTCCTTCTAATGGCAAAAAAAGGGAAAAAAAAAACCCAAAAAACAAAAAAACTCCACCAGCTCTGTGGCCCCAGGTTCCTCAACCTCTCTGAATCTGTTTCCTCAGTGGAGCACAACTATATTTTTGGTGTCCTGGAGGCCTTAACCATGAGTTGTCATGACCTCATTTGCCACTGTTCTCAGCCATATTCTCTCTGAGCCTGACTCTTCCCTTCTGTCCTTCCTGGTGTCTGTGTCTAGAATGAACTTTGCTTTTTCTGATTTCTTTGGGTTGTTGAAACAGCAGGGCCTTTCTTTCTGATCTAAAAACCCTCGCTTAGGTCTGGGCTTGCGTCAGCCGAGCGCTGTCTTTCACGGCCAGGTGTCTTTCACGGCCAGGGTGAGAGCGTGGGCTCAAACATGGGTGCACTGCCCCCCCACCCCCCACCCCCCACCCCACTACACCATATGGCCTCTGAGGACCAGCATTTGATTTTCATTTAATTGAAATTCTTGTAGAAGATCATGGACAATAGCATTAGCAGTAACCGGCTCTTTTCATTGTCCGAATAATCCTGGTCTGTTTTTTGTGCAGATGTTGTCTTGCTCCCGGGGCAGCTGTGAGTGTGTGAAGTCCTCATCAGCGACGTGGACACTGCCCAAATGGTAATCATCACAGAAAGTTTAGAAAATTACCAACAGATTACAGCTTCTGTCTGCCAGCACTTTCAATGCCAGCTAGCTGGGGGCTTTTCTGTTTTGGTTGGTTTTTTGTGTGTTTTTGTGAGTTTTTTTCTTCGGTACTGGAACAGGTTGTGATTTAAAGTAAGCCTTTGTAAATGCGAATGAACATACAGGGCTCACACCCAATTAACAAGCTTGGACAAACGAGGGCACATACACGGTGTATTTGCAAGGATAAACAACAACTGAGCAAACTGAGGATGCTTTTCTCCCTGTCTCTTACCTTAATAATCCTCAATGCAACTCCGTATTACCCCGTCATAGTGCTGTATGTGGTGAGGGACACTTCCTGCCTGTCAAGGGCAAATACAACGATGTTGGATCACAATGACCATGGTATAGGCCATTTACCAGGACAGAAAAAAATAAAGCTGCAAGCTTCTAGTCACATATGCTTCTATCTATTTTGAAGTCCAAAGGCTATGAGTGACATACCATCTAAGTGAGTTGCAAAAGCGAACATCTTAGTCTTACCCCTCCTTCTGCTATACATTCTCTCAGTTACCCCCAAGGGCTCCTTCAGCTGGCAATACAATAACAATAACAATAACAATGCTATTTTTTGTTTCTTTTTTCAAGTATATTTATTTATTTTGAGAGAGAGAGAGAAAGAGAGAGAACGTGAGCAGGGATGAGGCAGAGAGAGAGGGAGAATCTCAAGCAGGCTCCACGCTGTCAGAGCAGAGCCCCATGAGGGGCTCGAACCCATGAAACTGTGAGACCATGACCTGAACTGAAATCGGGAGTCAGACACTCAACTGACTGAGCCACCCAGCTGCCCCTCCCTAGGCTATTTAATCAGCTATACAATCTTTTTCTCTACTTTGTCCTATGTCCTTCCTTTGGATGCATTTTTAAACAGTTTCCAAAAAATTCAGTCTCCTGTGAAGCATGAATTTCTATTTTTTGTATTTAATTTTTTTTCACCGTTTATTTGTTTTTGAGAGAGAGAGAGACAGAGTGCAAGTGGGGGAGGGGCAGAGAGAGAGGGTGACACAGAATCCGAAGCAGGCTCCAGGCTCTGTGCGATGTGGGGCTCAAACTCACGGACGTGAGATCATGACCTGAGCTGAAGTCAGAGGCTTAACCGACTGAGCCACCCAGACGCTCCTAGACTGCATTATTTTTTTATTATTCAGATCAGTTTTGCTACCTATACTGATTTTAACTGAACAATGTGTCTGGGGAATAATGTGAATTTAGATCTGACAGGTCAACTTTATTTCGACCCTATGGGGTTGGGACAGACCCTTAGAAGCCAATAAGAAACCGACCTCTCAAGAAGTCTGGCAAGTTCCTCAACTTCCATTTTCTCATCTGTCAACTTATGGCCACACAGCTTCTGTATTGCACAACATGTTCCTGTCATGGTTGAGCAAAGGCAGCCTGTCAGTAATAGAACAGAGGTGGGCAAATTAAACGATCTTCAAAAATCCCTTTGAGCTAAAATTGAATCGTTATGTCAGTGAGGTACTCCAGTTTTTTTTCAAAATTTCCTCACATTTGCTTTTAAAATATCATTTTACCAATTATTTTTAATATATGTTCTGGACTAAATTTGGTTTAAAAATATTCTGAGTTTCAGTTTGTGTGCTAACTTAAAAAAATGAAATAGTAGGGGTGCCCGGGTGGCTCAGTCGGTTGAGCATCCGACTTCGGCTCCGTCATGACCTCGCAGATTGCGAGTTCGAGCCCGGCGTTGGGCTCTGTGCTGACAGCTCAGAGCGTGGAGCCTGCTTCGATTCTGTGTCTCCCTCTCTCACTGCCCCTCCCCCACTCTCTTGCTCTCTTTCAAAAATAAATAAACACTAAAAACAATGAAATAGTAAATATATATTTAAAAAAAACAATGAGGGGCGCCTGGGTGGCGCAGTCGGTTAAGTGTCCGACTTCAGCCAGGTCACGATCTCGCGGTCCGTGAGTTCGAGCCCCGCGTCAGGCTCTGGGCTGATGGCTCGGAGCCTGGAGCCTGTTTCCGATTCTGTGTCTCCCTCTCTCTCTGCCCCTCCCCCGTTCATGCTCTGTCTCTCTCTGTCCCAAAAATAAATAAAAAACGTTGGAAAAAAAAAAAATTAAAAAAAAAAATAAATAAAAAAAACAATGAGTTTCCAAACTTTATGAACACCACAAAACTCAAAGTCCTGTAACTCATGTAGCATGCCATAATCTACACACTGATTTAAACTGAGATTGCTAACAAATTTAAATGGATTGCTAGATGTCAAATACTGATGCTAATTCATATGGAAGACTCTTAGGGCTTAACCATCACCATAAATACCGTGTGCTCTGGAGTGAACTTCCCCATAAGGATCATTGGTCTTGGAACCCAAACAAGGGCGTTTAGTTATTGACTCATTAATAAGAAACCCTTGACGGAATGATTCTCCCTGTAAAGTGGTCCTGATAATGTTAGAATCTAGCTCTTCTCCTGAAGGTAGTAGTATATTTATGTCAAACAGCTATACCTCACATCCAACCAAAAGGGCACAGGGAAGCTTCAAAGTTTATTCACACCATGTTGGTTGGCTTCAAGTAACTTTTCCTTTCTTTGTAATTTCTAGATCAACACTGTTTTGCACTCCACATCCCCACTTTGAGCTTACTTGTTTGGTAGCCAGCTTTCTAAGAACTAATGGTCACATACATCGAATTGCCTTCAGAACATTTTTCTGGGAAGTAGAATTATTCCAAGTCCAGGGGCACCTGGGTGACTCAGTTGGTTGAGCGTCTGTCCAATTCTTGATTTTGGTTCATGTCATGACCTCATGGTTTATGAGGTCGAGCCCCACGTGGGCTCTGTGCTCACCGTTCAGAGCCTGATTGGGATTCTCTCTCTCTCTGCTCCTCTCCCATTCACGTGGAACATGGAAAAACATGGAAAACATGGAAAAACATGGAAACATGGAAACATGGAACATGGAAAAAATTTAAAAAAAAGAATTATTGCAAGTCTGAAAGCTTGCTTGCTAATGGAACACATTCAAGTCATCAGAGAAAGAAATTATACTCTAAACATGAAGTCCAGGACTAGTCCATTGCTTCTAAACTAGAAGCCCAGGACCCTCCCCTCCCAGATTACTCTCACCCTGCTTTTTCCTTTGATAGTCCTTTGATAGTCAACTCCTTCTTCATGTTGAAGTCCTTTGAAAGTCAACTCCTTTCCTTTGATACCTTTGATAGTCAACTCCTTCTTCATGTTGAATACATTGAATTTCATTTTAATTACCGGATACTGTCTGTGCAGCATTTAAGCATGAATTAAAAATGTAGAGACCACATAGAAAACTACAGAAAATTTTAGACTAGTATCGGTAGTTAAAAGTTAAAAAAAAATGATAAAAAGAAAAACATAAAAATGATATATTGTTCTGAATTTCGCATAAGACAGGCTGAAAATCTTCCTTAGGAACAATTTTCTACCTGCCATATTCACTAACTGCCACATGGTATAAATGTAGTCCTTGATCTACCAAGGAGTGCCTTTGACCTTCCAACAGATTCCGTACACACCAACGACCTCTTCGTGTCACTGCTGTGTTTTCTTCAGCTCCCTTCTACTCTGTCTCTTGACTGGGTTTCCACTCAAGTGCCATAGATGTTCTTGCAAAGGCCACTAAAGATAATGGCTTCTATCACAGCTAATCTTTTCCCAAGGCAAATAGTATTCAGGGTGAAAAGAAAGCTCCTGGCTAATTTATGTTGCTTAGAAAACCAAAATAGATAAAGGAATCGCCTTTAAAAATCACCACCACACTATAATATAATCAGGAACTGGGTAAATTCAACAATAGAAGGAAGTCAAATAGGCTGACCTTTCCCAAGTTGTTTTAAAACTGACATGTGAGTGGAAGTTACTGGTGTGGTTTTGTTGCAGCTTCTGTTTTCCTAAGGAATTTGGAATCTAAGCAGGGAAGTAGCCTGTTCTTTAAACTAGGAGTAGAACAAGAAAGAACACACTCATCCTTGGGGGGATGGGGGGGGAGGGGGATTATTCTAGCTGGGATCCAACTCCCCAAAAAAAGATACAACTAAAATCACCAACCAGCAACTTGAACAAGAAGTATTATTTCTCTCTTACTATTGACCTGCACTGTTCCAAACATTGGTAGAACTCGAGAAGAGCAAGGATACAAAAGAAGTATTGGAATGTCCTGAGTTAAAAACTGGTCTCTTCTCTCAAGAAGTTTACAGCCCAGGGGCTCCTGAGTGGCTCAGTCAGTTAAACGTATGACTTGAGCTCAGGTCATGATCTCACGGTTCGTGGGTTCAAGCCTCAAGTGGAGCTCTGTGCTGACATCTCAGAGCCTGGAGCCTGCTTCAGATTCTGTGTCTCCCTCTCTCTCTCTGCCCCTCACCCACTTTCTCTCTCTCTCTCAAAAGTAAATAAACATTAAAAAAAAAAAAAAAAAAGTTTACAGCCTAACTCAACATTGTTGTCTTTTAAACATGTTTGAAAGTATTTAATTTTTTGCATCATCACCTATCACTTTTAAAGTTATTTCTATAGTGTCTACATAAATTATTATTCCTGAATTTTTCTAACATGGACCAAATACTCTGTGTGTTATATATTGTGTTGTCTTTTCACATAAATATATTAACGAATCACCAAGAAGTAGGAGCCATCGTTAAGCCATGCGGTTTTAGCTGGGTTTATAAAATATGGTTATTAGAACAATGTCCCAGTGTGGTAAGTGGACTTATCCAATTTATACTTACCAGTCAAAAAGTAATGCCCCCAAGTGAAACCTGGACAATACATTTCTAACAGCCAATGCCAGAAGCAGAACCCCATGGTCAGTCATTCCTTGGATTATATCTTCATCCAGAATTGTGCTGTGTTTGAAATCTTCAGCTTCAAACCTGTCATCAAATTATCTTCTATTTGTCAAGCTTTACTTTCCTTGCTTCCATTAACTACCCCTGGCGTCCTCCTGGGTTCTGCTGATTTCCCATCATCTTCCATTTCTTCTGGATTCCTGTCCAGTATTGCATGGCCCATAGCCTTAAATCTCTCACACCGCATTCCACATTCTTTTGTCCTTCTCCTGCTCCTGTCCTGTCCATCCTTGATCTTGGGTCAGTTTATTATCTGTTTTAGCTATATCTGAGCTGGCAGAGAAAAATCTTATCATTGTGTTGAGGGCGGCATTGCAAAATCATATATTTTTTGACCGACTATTCTACTCGTTCTTAACTTCTCTTACTCATTTCCCACAGAGATGCTGCCAAACTTTCCATTCTCCTTCAGCTTTCCTTCTTATCCCCAAGAACTCACATCAAGGTATGACCTTGCCTCTTCTTTCACCTAAAAAATAGAAGCCATCAGGCTTGACCCCTCTCGATTTCTCCTTCCAGAAGCTTACCAATATTTGCAGGCTAGCTTTTCACTAAATCTTTAAACCCTAGTGTAAAAACCACTTCTTTGCATGGCCTACCCTGAATCATTCTCTCCCAATGCAATATATATATATATATATATATATATATATATATATACATTTTTTTTTAATTTCTAAGTTTATTTATTTAAGAGAAAGAGAGAAAGCAAGTTGGGGAGGGACAGAGAGAGAAAGAGAGAGAGAGAGAGAGAGAGAGAGAGAGAGAGATTGACAGTACCAAGCAGGCTCCATGCTATCAGCTCAGACCCCCAACTCCGGGACTGAACTCACTAACTGTGAGATCATGACTTGAGCAGAAATCAGGAGTCTGACACTCAATTGACTGAACCACCCAGGTGCCTCTACTAAATATATTTTAATTTTTAGCTCAGAAAATGTAGCCTGTAATACTTATAATATTTATGGGTTAACTTTTTAAAATAGGTAATACATTCATACTGTATAAAATTCCAAAGGTACAAAGAGAAATCAGTACACAGTCGTCTACTCCTGGAACTAGATACCCAGTTTCTTGTGTATTCTCTAAAGATATTCTTGGGCACATGTAAGCAGTTAAGTATATTCTTCCCCACCCACACTTTTTGTATACATAGATAGTATCATATTATACACACTGTTATACACCCATCACTTAACAATGGATGCCAGAAATTATTCCAAGTCAGTATATAAAGTATTACCTCTTTCTATTTTACAGATGCATGGCTTGGTAGAATACAGACGGCCACAAATTCTTTGCCACTCTTCTATTTAAAGAGATGGAGTCTATTTTCCTCCCCTTGTATCTGGGCTGCCCTCGTAACTTATTTTGTCAACAGAATGAGGTAGAAATGATGCTGTATAACTTCTGAGGCTGGGCCTTAAGCAATCTGCAGCCTTATGTGCTGGGAACACTCCCTCTTGGAAGCTAGCCATCACGCTGGAAGAAGACCAAGCTATGAGGAGAGGCCACATGGATGAGAGTTTATGCTAATGCACTATGTCAACAATCCCAGCTGATTTTCCTTCCAACAGCCCGTACCAACTGCCAGCCATGTAAGTGAGCCATCTTGGGCATTCCAGCCTAGCTGAATCTCCAGATAACTGCAACCCCAAATGACATCACCTACAACAGAACTTCCTAGCTAAGCCCCGTCACCCACAGAATTTTGAGAACAGGTCAATAAGTGTTATTGTTGTAAGCTACTATGTTTAGGGTAGTTTGTGAATAGCAATTAATAACCGACAGCACATAGTGGGTCCATCATATGGATGTACTCTAATTTATAGAATCCAACCTCTATTGATGGACATTCTGGTTGTTTTTTCTTCTGCTCGTCTTTTGTTATTACAGATAATCCTGCAATTAATTATAATGTATGATGTCATTTTGCTTGCGTGAGTGTATCTGTGGGATGAGTTCTTAAAAGTAGAATTGCTGGATACAAGAGGATATGCATTTATACTTTTGATAGCTATTTCAAAATTGTCATCCTCGGAGATTTTACTAATTTATACTTCTATCAATGATATATGAAAGTCACTGCTCTCCCACACCCTCAGTAACACTGTGTGTTATCAGACTCTTTGATTTTTGTTAACTCTAATAGGCAGAAAGATATAATTTCAATCTGTAGTTCCATTTTTATAAATGAAGATACTGTAATATAGTTTAGAGCCACTTGTATTTTCTCTTAAGTGACCAGTCCGTGTCCCTTGCTCAGATTCTATAAGGGTATTGGTTTTTCAAATAATTTATAAAAACTCTTAAGGGAATTTAACCATGTATTTTTTATTTTAAATTCTATTATTATTATTATTTTAGAATATTTATTTATTTTTTGGGGTGGGGGGCAGAGAGAAGAGAAAGAAGCCCAAACAAGCTCTGTGCTGTCAGTGCAGAACCCGAATCAGGGCTTGAACCCATGGACCATGAGCTCATGACCTGAGTTAAAATGGAAAGTCAAATGCTTAACCCACTGAGCCACCTAGACGCCCCATTAAATTTCTTTTTAAATGTTTATTTATTTATTTTGAGAGAGAGAGAGAGAGTGTGTGTATGTGTGTGTGTGTGTGTGTGTGTGTGTGTGTGTGTATGAGTGGGAGAGGGGCAGAGAGAGAGGAAGAGAGAGAATCTCAAACAGGCCCCACACTGTCAGTGCAGGGCCCCACGTGGGGCTTGATCTCACGAACCATGAGACCATGATCCGAGCCAAAATCAAGAGTCAGATGCTTAACAGGGAGCCACCCAGGAGCCCCTAATATAAGCAGTGAAGGGGCCCTGGCTGGCCCAGTTAGTAGTACATGTGACTTCTGATCTTGGGGTCATGAGTTCAAGCCTTGTGTTAGATGTAGAGCTTACTTAAAAAAAATAAACAAAATAAATATAATATAGAGATTACTTTAAAAAAATAAATAAAATATGTATAATATAAGGAGTAAATATTTTTTCCAGTGTGTCATTTTTCTTTTGATTTCGGTTAGAATTATGTGGTCAAATTTATATTACAGTATAAATTGGCAATTTATATTATAGTATAAAGTAGGGTCTTTGCCATTCTGATACTTAGACTTTTTTTTCACATTTTAATTTTAATTGTTTTTAGCATTTAAGTTTCCTCCAAGATATGGATCTTTTTTTTTTTTCTTTCCAGATGGCTTTCTGTTGTATTTCATGATCCATTTACAAACCTTGCTTGTAGTCCTGTACTCCTCAAGGACAGGAAACCTGTCTCTTCAATGGCTGAAAACCCAGCAGAACAGCTCATACATAAAAGACTTTCTGGGCAACTGGGTGGCTCAGTTGGTTGAGCATCTGACTCTTGATTTCAGATCAGGTCATAATCTCACAGTTTGTGGGTTCGAGCCTGCACTGGGCTCTGCGTCGTCAGCAGGGAGCCTGTTTGGGGATTCACTCTCTTCCTCTTTCTCTGACCCTTCTCCAGGCGCATGCACTCTCTCTCTCTCTCAAAAATAAATAAACATTTTTAAAAAGACTCTCAATAAGTATTGATAGCCGTTTGAAAAACTCTGGTTCTGCACTGAATTCTACAGATAAAATCACTCTTTCTCTCCCTTTTTTTAATTCATTTTTGAGAGAGAGAGGGAGCAAGAGAGAACGCGTGCAAGTGAGCCAGGGACAGAGAGAGAGGGAGAGAAAGTATGGAGCCCAAAGTGGGGCTCGAGCTTCCATGATACAGGGCTCGAACTCACAAACCGTGAGATCGTGACTTGAGCCAAAGTCGGATGCTTAACCGACTGAGCCACCCAGGCGTCCCTAAAATTACTCTTTCTGACATCATCAGGGAAGATTTTGTATGAGAAAGATTTTGTAAGATTTTCTTGAGAAAGAGCAAAAAGGCTTCACTTTGAACGCCCATGTTGGAAGCACTGTGACTTAAGTTTGGGTGATATGGGAATACTTTTGAGTCTCTCTTTTCTCTAGCTTTATTTACTATCCACCAGGTGTGACTGCTATTTCTTCCAATGCTAATCAATTAATACGACAGATGTCAAACACTTGATCACCCTGCACACAGAGATAGAGGTCTGGAATGTTAGTGGATACTTTAACGGTATCTAACCTCTACACAATAATTAATTTTAATTGCTTTTCACACTGGTTACATGACCTCCTAACTTTATGGTAGTGGTTTAACTTTGTGAAGAAACTAAGAAAAGAAAACAAAAAACAAAAAGCTACAAGAAAACCCTGATGTGAAACTCTTAAAAAACAGATGTGAAATATGTTTTAAATGTTCTATACGCAAATATAAAACATACTGATAACAAAGGAAACATGTTGCTTTCATTGCTTGCTTTGGGTGCTGCCTCTCTTCTCCCAAAGAATATCACTGCCTTAAACTCTATTCCTCAACAGACACCGCCTGCTTCTGTAAATCACCTTCAGATGTATCTAATGATCAAAAGTCTTTACCACCTGCTCACGCTCTAACTCTAGTATTCCAAGTGACTAACTTTTTTTTTTAAGTTTATTTATTTTTGAGAGAGAGACAGATTGTGAGCAGGGAAGGGGCAGAGAGAGAGGGAGGCACAGAATCCGAAGCAGGCTCCAGGCTCTGAGCTGTCAGCATAGAGCCCGAGGCAGGGATGGAAATCAGAAACCTCCAGATCATGACCTGAGCCGAAGTGGTCGCTTAACTGACTGAGCCACTCGGGCGCCCCCCAGGTAACTAACATTTGTAATGGTTCTTGGTAATCTCCCCGATAGGGGGATACATGTAGGCAAGCACATGTGCACGCAAACATTCTGTCTCGCTTCTTTTCATTCCTGTGTGCTTCAGTCAAAAGAGGAAATGTTTTAGGAATAAAGGTATCGTGAGAAACTTAAGAAACCACCAGAGTATTGCTTGAGAGAGCTGTGGTTGAGAGGGACCAAAAAGGATGATAGGAGGTCATTCTTTCTTTCCAAGAATGGCCTCTTCCCTGTAAAGATAAATATTACAACTAATGATTAATACACACTTATTTAACCCCCTTCAAGTGAATCAGGAACCCCTCTTCCATGGGTACACTCTGCTTATATACTGCCTTTCCCTTGTATTTCTCAAAAGACTACAGGGAAAACATTCTCCTGAGAGGCTTGAGCTTTAGTTGGTGTATTTCACCAACTAAAAAATTTTTTTGTTCGGTTTTATGCTAGACGTACACATTTCACCTAGTGGTTGAACATATAAGAAATATATATCTTTATACTTAAATATATATGGCTAATGACTTTTCTTCAATATGCGATCTTCATAGTAGATTATATTTATTCAGAAAATGTGAAACCATCTATTTGAAATTATCTCTAGTAAAGCTTGTTAAAATATAACACATCTACTTGTAGGGCTATAATCCTCCCTGCCCCTTACATCCCATCCCTGCCCCAGCCAACTTTAAGGGAAAAAAATGGGGGCACCTGGGTTGAGCAGCTGACTTTTGATTTCAGCTCAGGTCATGATCCCAGGGTGGTGGAATCGAGCCTCACGTCAGGCTCTGCGTGGAGAGATTCTATCTCTCCCTCTGCCCCCTTCTCCACGTATAGGCTATCTGTCTTAAAAAAAAAAAAAAAAAAAAAAGGATTTTTACAAAAGTAAATAAAGTACAAAATTTACAAAAGTAAATAAAGAAGATAACATAAATGGAATCTGATATGTACATCTCAAATGGTTTTACTGCATAAATTATGTCTCAGTGGTTTTTGAATCTTGATAATAATTTGTATGGCTAAAATATACCATTAAAGGATACAATATCCTATAATAAAAAACAAAAGTATTTACCATATGGCTTGATCATATGTATTTGTATCCAAATGCACCCATTTATAATATATCAGGGCATAACAGCTCCAGGTTATTTGAAGAACATTACTTGATAAAGAGCAATAAAGGCAGAGGAGTTGATGGAAATTCTTCCACCTCCTTCCCCTACTACTGCCCTTGTAATCCACCAAAAAATAGTTTATTCAAGTTTTCAATTTGAAGTCTTCCTTTACTCAGGAATACAGCATATCCAATAGGTATTGTCGTGATTTCAAGATGGCCAAAATCTCTTTGACACTTCTCCCACCGAGAGGTGGTGTCCATGTACTTCTGTCCTAGAGTCTGAATGGGTTCTGTGACTATTTTGACAAATAAAGTATAGCGGAAGTGAGCTGTGCCAGTTTCTGAGACAAGGCTATGAGAGATTGGCAGCCTCTATTTCCTGTCCCTTGGAACACTGTCTTGAAACTCCACCTCTGAGAGAAGCCAGCTGCCTCGCAGCATGTCTAAGTATCCTGAAACAGCCGTGAGTGTAGAGGGTGCAGAGACCTGCTAGATCTCTCTCTGCTGTTCCAGCCATCCCAGCTCAGGAACCAAGACCAGTGTCGAGGAACCATCTGAGGCCTTCTAATCCTAGCAAACACCCATGAAGAAGCATGAAGATCCCAGACATATGGCCCCAATCTCGCTATCCCAGCAGTCTCCAGTTATTCAAGGAACACTAACTGGTGACCACAAACATCATGTATCAGAGACAAGCTGTCCCTGCTGTGCCTGCTCCAATCCCTGACCCACAGAATCTTCATGGATATGATTGTTATCTTGATTCTGGTGATGGTTTCACAGATGTGTACACATCAAATTGTGCCCTTTAACTCTGTGAAGTTTACTGTATAGCAATTGCACATCAATAACGCTTTAAAAAAAGAAAAAATAAACTGTTGTTGTTTTATACTACTGAGTTTTCAGATGGTTTATAATCTGACAGTAGATAAACTGAATATGTATCTTCCGTATTTTATGTTTTTCTGCTGTTTACTAAAACGTTATCAAATATAAACTTGACATATAAACTTAAAAGATATACCAAGTATTGTTTTGTAGAATATTTGAATTGATTTTCATCTAAAATCTGTAATCAAGGCCATACGATAATTAACTGTGTTTGACATTTTAAAAAATCACATTATAAATTATTAGTAGTAGTATTGGTATTATTTTTAATGTGCGATTTTCCCGCCAGAACAGATTCTAGATATGCAGTACATTCACTTATGTTTCTAGATTGCAGTCCTTTCCCTAGAACATATTATGTTTGCCAAAATGAAAAATGAAGTATGACATAGATTCTTAAGTAGAAATCTGTCTTGTAAAAAAATCTTTATGTTAAACATCTTAATTAAAACACACTGCAAATGATTTCCGGGTACCAGCAGAGTATCTAAGGTATTACTCAATGTTGAACCAAAAAAATGTAAATACTATGAAATAAATAATAATAGCAAACATCCATTGAATACTTCTCAACTCCTAGACAGTAGACTAGGTGCACTCATTCCTAATAGCTGGCACTCTTTTAACTCTCAGTTGGACATATGAGAACACTGAGGCTCAGATAGATGAAGTGATGTACCTAATATAAAAAGTTTGCAGGGCGCCTGGGTGGCTCAGTCGGTTAAGTGTCCAACTTCGGCTCAGGTCACGATCTCGTGGTATGTGAGTTCGAGCCCGGCATCGGGCTCTGTGCTGACTGCTCAGAGCCTGGAGCCTGTTTCAGATTCTGTGTCTCCCTCTCTCTCTGACCCTCCCCTGTTATGCTCTGTCTCTCTCTGTCTCAGAAATGAATAAATGTTAAAAAAAAAAAAAAATTTAAAAGTTTGCATGTGGCAGAACCAGATCTTGACTCCAGCACCTAAGTGACTAATCATCACTTCATTCTTGTACTTTCATTAGTAAATAATATTATAATCACAAGTCTAACCAATAAGAAGGAGATGTATAGAAGAACAAAAAAGAAAGACAAGTCAGTAGTCTTTATTGTGCCTGGTTCTTCTTTACCATAGGTCAGAGACCCATGATGGTTATTATTATAACCAGATGTTATGTTTTAAAAAATTAATGAGTGCTGAAACGAAATTATAGATTTTCAACTAAAGAATCTTTAGCGAATTCAACTTCTGGTCAAAATACCCTCCTTTAACCAAATCTAAAACCTCATTCAACCATTGTTACCTATAATCTTAGGGAGCGTTTGGTAGATATGGTAAGTTCCAAAAACTTCAAGGAACAAATAAAGGAGGTGACAAAATTTAAAAATACAGAAATTTTGTTTAAAAAATTTTTTTTAAAGATTTCTTAAAAAAAAATTTTTTTTTTAATTTGAGAGAAATAAAGGGAGTGTGCATGAGCTGGGAAGAGGGACAGAGTGAGAGAAAGAGAGAGACAGAGAGAGAGAGAATCTTAAGCAGGCTCTATGCTCAGCACCAAATCCAATGCCGGGCTCAATCCCATGACCCTGGGATCATGACCTGAGCTGAAATCAAGGGTCTGATTGATGCTTGACCAACTGAGCCACGCAGGTGCCCCTAAAATTTTTATTATTAAAAATAGAGAGCACACATTCAGATTTATGCTTGATTTTATAATATATTGTAGAGGTATATTTGTATTAAATAAATGTAACTATAAAATCATATTTATGTCTTTAGAAAAATATATATCAAATTATGCATAAGTATGAATGTGTTTCTATTATTAATTTATTTTGTATATAAGTTTACATATCTAAAATATGCATATATTACTTCTAAATATACTTTTGATAACAAAATTGGAATTCAGAACAGTAAGAAAGTAGGGAGGAAGCATGCTTTATGAACAACTAGTTTTAACGAGTCTTCCTGATCTAAACAAACAAAAAACCCCTGCACTTTCTCAATAAATATGCTTATTCTGTGTTTCAAGTCTCCAGAAGTTATGGCAGAAATACTTCACAAGAAATAATCTTCATTTGATATTACTGTATTTTTTACTGATTGTATATTAAGTTCTTCTTTGTTCACTAAGCATTAATAAGCATACAAAATCTTTGTGCTCTGTATAAGAATGCTAAAAAATGTAGATTTCCTCAAGCGATTTGAATAACTTTCATTATTGTTTGGAGGAAACTCTGGTATTTGCATATTTTGGGTTTGTTTTAAATAAATTCATCATTGGAGTTCTGATAAATTTCACTTCTAGACCAGATAAAATTTTAAGTGTAGAAGCTATATACCAATAAATTTAAAAAATTTAAATTCTCACTTAAAAAATTTTTAAATTCTTAGCAATAACTTAGGCTTTTAAAATATCGGGAAGCATATGAAAAAAGGAAAGTAAGACATTCTTTGTCCTACTATAATCCAATTCATGAACTAGATAGCATTCTAAAGAAGAGAAAAATGACCCTTGTTGAGATAATTCAGTTTTCTTCTTAATAATTAATATTTTAGAAATTGACCTGACCAAGTCCGTAGGCCCCTTTTTCTTTACAATTCACCAAGCGTCTTCAAATCTATTAACATATTACCTATTTTAGATGACCTGTTGTCTCAGCCTATGCTTACCAGTTTTTCCAAAACATTAAAATAAGTAGCTCTAGTTGGTAGTTTGCTTAGAAAAGATTATTACCGTATGGTCACTTAAATTCAACTTCTTCAAAACTTCTTTATGAGAGCCATTAATTAATCCTGCCACAGGAGACTCTGGGCTATATAATAAGCATATTTTTTCTTTCAAAATTACCAATTTCACTGACCCATACCCCAGGAGAGCAGTTTTAGTATCTTGCTGGCGGAATTAGTAATGTACGTTCACAACGTGTTCTATTTGGTGCGCTGCGTTATCAAGTACCAACACGTAAGTCTCTGTGACCGGAGACTGCTGAGTCTCCTCAAACTCATACATTTCCAGACATTTTTCTTACTACATGGAATAAGGTGTTATATTGGTAGATTTTGATGACATTTAAATATGATTATACAGCAGTAATTAGAGGGTAAGAAAAAAATTGCGATGCCTCCCATTTCTTTGAAATTGTATAAACAGACGGCTTCTCAGCATGAAACCCCAACTAAAATTAGGGATGTGCCAACACTTAAATACGTAAAACCATTTCATGTGAATAAAATAGAGTTTCATTTACCTTTTAGCATATACTTGAGTAGCATCTTAATAAAATGTAAACTGATTGCATTTATTGAATTCTATAACTTCAAAGCGTAATCTGCCATGAGCCAGTTTGAGCATCATTTATATTACTTACATTAGTAAGTTTAAATCTATAAATGTATAATGGTACTAAACAAACAAATACCATCATTGGTCACCCTTGAAGGGTGTTAGGGAACCAACTCATTACTCTGAAAATCAGTAAATAAAGTGAAAGAATTAAACATTTATTCTGCATTTCCATTAACAAAGGACAACCGATGGACAACCAAATGGTTGATGAGGGATAGTTTCTCTTTATAGAAATAACTGAACAAATAAATGAAAAAGGAATGACAATCAGAATAACACCATTTGGCAACTCTGTATTAATGGATTTAAGCAAAAAATTAATGGCTTTAAACATCACAAAAAGAGAAATGACCGAACATTGTGTGCCTCCTGATAGAAATACATCACCTGTGTGATACAGCCCTTTGAATCTGATCAAGCCTCTCTAGGTCTGTTGATCAATTTACAGAAAATACAAGAAATACAGGAAAGACAAAATAATGTAGTAAATGACAGCATGAGGGCAATCAGCAACATACTTGGATACTGTAGAACAAAAAACTCAGTTTCTTGCACAAGTAATTGCAAGGGAAAATAGAGATGGTTAATCAGACATAACATTAGTTACGTATTCAGACAAAACATAACATAGTGTTTTTAGACAATATTTTTTACTATTTGTGTTCCAGAGATCTTTCCTATCAACTCATTAATAATTAAGATAGCAATATAATTTACCTTTCTAATTTTTAAATTATCATTTCTCTTTTGAGGTAACAAAAACAAGAATAAATTCTCAAGCTAGAAAGCAGTTTCTTTTCCATTGAGGGAAGAGAAAAAGCAAGCCTGTAAAATTCTTTACATCCCTGGGAAGGGACAATCTTTCCAATCTTACCTAGAAGTTCTGTATGAGTTTCTTACAGCTGCCATAACAAAGTACCACAGACTGGGTGGCTTAAACAACAGATATTATTTTCTCTGGATTCTGGAAGCTGCAAGTCCAAAATCAAAGTGCTGACAAGTTTGATATCTTCTGAGGCCTCTCTCCTTGGCTTGTAGATGACCACTTTTTCATTGGGTCTTCACATGATTCTTTTCTCTCCATGCACATGCGCCCCTGGTGTCTCTCAATGTGGACAATCTATTTCTTCTTATAATAACACGAGTCATGTTGGATTAGGGCCCGCCATAACACCTTTATTTGAACTTAATCACCTCTTTAAAGACCCTGTGTCCAAATACAGTCACATTCTAAAGTACTGGGGGTTAGCGCTTCAATATGAACGGGACGGGAGGAGGGCCAAAAGTTCAGTCTATAACAAGACGATTCAGAATCTCAACATATTTATTGATAACACTATTGCCGTATTAACGGCTTAGAGTGGTTTGTACTTTAGAAATAAAAGTTGACTGTTAGCTCCAAAGCTAAACGAAGCTCATGAAATTAATCACATAAATTACCCTTTGCAAAGTCTGTACTCAACATTCCTACTTAGTCCTCGACTCTCAGATTCTGGTTCTTCAGACCTGTCCTCTCCAATGTGGCAGCCACATGTGACGAGAGTGCACCTGAAATGTGGTTGCTCCAAACTGAGGTACGTTGTTAGTATATAATACACTGGGATTCCAAATACTTAGTAAGAAAAAAAAAAAAAAGTAATATGTCTCAATACTTTTCATGTTGATTACATGTTGAAGATTTTTTGGATTATTAATTTAATGTTATTTTTTTTAAATGTGATTATTTAAAAAGTTTAAAATTACATGTGGCTCTCATATTTCTGTTGGACGGTGCTTTCCAAAATATGGATGTATCAAAGCAAAAGTCTTGCTTTGAAGTCTTTCTTACACTTCCAATTTATCAAGAATCCCTTCCCTTTTCTCCACCCCTCCCCCCACCCCACTACACAAGTATTGAATTGTAGCACTATTTCCAGCCAGTCCTTAACTCACATTTCAAACCTAAGGAACAGTGTCCCACTTGCTAGGAAGACAGCTTGTAATGCTAACTTAACGAATTCAGTTGAAATGTGTTGTATTGAAATCCTAAGCAAAAAGTCACCTTTCCCAGAAAGAAGTTGTAACAGTAATTGACAAAGATACTCTCATTTTTCATTTACTAGTAGTACTTAAAAGTCTTGTGCTCTCATTTTATCAAAACACTAAAAGTGGGGTTATCAGGATTCCTAGAAATCTTGTAGTAATTATTTTATATATTCACAGCTGCTAAATCTTATGGGGTATTTTGTTTTGTTTCAAAGTTGCTGTTGAGGGGTGCCTGGCTGGCTCAGTTGGTTGAGCATGACTCTAGATCTCGGGGTTGTACGTTGCTGTTGAGCAGTTGACGGGAACTGTAGACAGAAGTATTTCAGGGATCAGTAATTTATTACTTTTTCAGGTACATAAAATATAGGTAACATTCACATCTTTCAGAAGTATTTATTTCCCATTTTAAAAATAGCACTGTTGGGTGTAATTTAAAGGAGTGCTGGAACTTGAATCCCCAGCAGGGACTGGAACATTTACAGACTGAAAGCATTTTAAAATTCAAATTTGCCACACCCTGCTTGAAGCACTTTCACATAGCTGGGAAGTGGGAAGGAAAAAAAAAAATGCTTGATATTGCACAGTGAATGATTAAAGGAAAACTAAAGCTCATAGCTCTGTTACTTAACCAATTTTTTTTTAATTTTTAAAGCTAACTTGAATTACATTAGACTATACCCCCCTTCCAAAATATATGAATGCAAAAAGCACCCTTTCCCCAAATTTTTAATTGCAAAATTTTATTGTTTAGATACATGAGGGGAAAATGTAGATACACTACATCGTTTCTCAAACGTATATCAAGACCTATCATTAAAGTTTTCAGTCGACTTGTTAACAGATGAGCTAACTCACCTTCAGTGGATCTAACTTTGTATCCTAAGTCCGTCACGCATACCTTCCAAATCCCTTAAACTGAGTAATAGTTATACTTACCATCAACACTTAAGATTTGTTTTTCTCTAAAACTTCCATTTTAAAATTAAGTTTGTAAAAAATCCTATTTTAGCAAGCTTGATTATATCAACTGGTAAAACTTTATTTTACAATAGGAATTGAATCAAATGATTATTATAATCCAGAGGAAGTATTTCATAACCATAGCAAATGCTGTTATACATACTGCCAATACAGATTTAATAGACAATACTGAACTGTACAAGAGTTATTTATTTTTCCTTAATCTCAAAGCTATTGTTAGTAATACAAAAAGCCATATTAACATTTTTCCATTAGAAAACAATGTGATGTACAAAACTTTGGATGAAAAGATATATGTCAAATTTCATTTAATCACTTGGTGGAAAATCCACCACTCCATCAATACCACCCAAAGTGTTTTAGGCAAAGATTAAAATCAAAATAATGCACCTTAATTCAAGCTGTTAAAAAAACAAGCCTAGCAATATAGTTGGCTACATAGTATTTTTGACTACTGGCGAGTTAATTTTTAACCTCCCCCCCCCCTTTTTTTTTTGAGTCCTACCACATACCAGGCCCTGTACTTGGCAGAGTAGGTATTTGAGAAAAAGTTGCTAAGGTTGGAAAGACCCCATATAGCAGTCCTTTGGTTACCAGATTTGACTTTTACCTTTCAAACATCCTTCAAGATCGAGAAACCCCAACTAAAAGTACATACTTTTCCGAGTGCTATTTTATTAGTGGGGAGGGTATTAGGTAAGAGAGGTCATGAACTATTATTTATGATCCATTATTCCAGTTAATAGCACATGTCAAGAGCTAATTTATTTTTCTAATGGGTTTAAGATTCCGTGTTCGGCTGCTACAAATGTGGTTCACCGACTCACTGTGAACCCTACAAGGCACACTGCTCAAAAACAGCGAAGCAGGTGTGCGTAAACTATTTTCCTTCGCATTTAATGAAGTAATGGTATTTGATACATCTTTATCTTCAAATTCAATTCAGTTTACGGTCCAGCGAAGAAAAAAAAATCCAGTTATGGGGTGGTAAGAGCAAAGGTGAAACTAGTAAGGATTATTACTACATAAGGAAGTATTATTCTCTACCTTTTCTCCTTTGAGTAACAAGATACTAACACACTACTTTCATTTAAAAAAAAAAAGTTTGCAACTATTGAATTGAGGCAAGTACTAAAAGGCCCATAAACTGACAATGTTGCCCATTCATCACCATCACTTCTTTACATAAGCCTGTTTTCCTAAGGTATAACACATAATCTAAGCAATATTTGGAAATTAGCCAAGCACTAAGCAATTACAACGGCAGGTAAAACACCATCAATTTCTGAAACACATTTGGCCACTTTTGCGGCCCATCTGCAGTTTGGATTAAATAGACTCTCACTCAGTATAAATTTAAGTTTCTGGACCTGCATGACAAAAAATGTATTTTAGGAAACTTCCATATGACATTTAAAGAGTCTTCGGGTCACATCACTTTCGTATTAAATGATTATTTTCTGACATGCTATATAACTACAATAAAAATAATTGTTGAGTTTTTAAATGAAAATTCAATGCAGGTAAATGGTTACAGACATGGAATGTTCTAAGAGCTTCCTGTATGTAATCTGACACCTCTGATTATGAATTTCAGTTTGAAAACTTCAGATTAAAAACCACAATAAAATTTACTCTTGATGGCATGCAAGATGTTCCTCAAAATTAACCTTAAGACCTAGAAGTCTTAGTAGAACATAAATAAACACAACAAATTTGTACATTTTATTCACATTTATTTTTCGCTTTTAGTGTGCTCACAGAAAATTAGAACACCTTAAGCAGGAGTTTAATAGCAATTTTTGTAAGCAAAGTTACATTCCATCTCTAAGTCAAATTGGTCAAAGCTTCTCCAGTATTTACAAAACATGATAGACAAGATGCTACACAAAACCATTGCATCTGAAGATTTTTTTCCTTTATTCTCAAAGACGACTGGAAAAGAAAGCATTGTCTGCTGTAATCAAAAACATACCACAGTATAAACAGTAACCATTCCACTTATCACAGCTTGGTTGAGTTTAAAATTTGTGTTTAAAAGGTCCAAGATGACTGCAGTTTTACAAAAATGGGCAGGGTGGAAAGTTGCAAACTTCATGTGCTTCTGGATATCAAGATTTGTTTTTATACAATAGTCACAGTTAAAAACACCCTGCTGGTAATACATAATTACACTTTATTAAGGTCATAAACCAGCAATAAACAATAAAGCCTATACAACTTGTAGTTCTACTTAATCACTGACTGGTACAGCTAACATGAGATAAGTGAAAAGTTCCTATGGTTTAAATGAACTCCTAAGACTATGATCTTTTTTAAAATCTGGGTATTGGTGTTTTTTTTTTTTTTTTCTTCTCTTTCCTTCTTAGTCAAGACTTGTAGTGTTGTAAACCTGCCTCACAAAATACATCGTAATAACTTTTCTTTAAAAAAAAAAGAAAAAGACTAAGCCTTTACACCATCATTTATTTCTAGCGGTACGTTACTCTTGGCAATGTCACGCACCACTTAAACTTCCCCATCGTGGCCCCTATCACTTCATCTGATATCCCTTTTGACCCACCCATCTCCTTCATATATGGGCATGTCCATAGATTGACAAAGAAAGTTTACATTTTTGAATAAAGATGCAAAGTATGCAAAAAACATTAATACTGATGCAAAAAATAAAAACAAAAGAGAAACAAGGCAGAGGAAGGTGTTTAAGCTCTCCTCGACCTGTTGGAATGGTGGTAACAGAATGATCTGAGATGGGATCTGTGGGGGGAGGAGGGGGTGGGGGAACAAAATTTGCTGCTTAAAAAGAAAAGGAAAATAAAAAAAAGACATCTTTAAAATCAATCCCTGGTTGTAGACAAGTTCTCCAAAACCAGTACCTGGCACCACTCCAACAAACAAACGGGGAGGGGGGGAGGGGGAGAAAAGTTCTTCGATTATCTCAAAACTCGGGCCCTTTTACTCTGCCGCCTCCGCTGGGGGGGCTTCTGGACTGCACTCGGGCTGGGCCTCCTGTGACGGGGCTGCGCAGGCTGACGAGGCTGTCGCGGCCGCCGCTTCCTCCGCCGGCGCCGCCTCCTGCTCCGGGGGCGCACCGGGCCCGGCGGCTGAGGGCGCCTCGCAGGCAGCGGCGCTGGCCCCGGCCTCCTCGGCCTTCTCCTCGGCCTTGCTGGGCTCCTCGGGGGGCTTGGCCTCCTCGCTGGCGGCTGGCTTCTCGGGCGCGACGGCGGCCTCTTCGGGCTTGGCCTCCTGCGGGTCGCCGCCCGCCGCCCCCTCCTCACCCGCCGCGGCCTCCTCGCCCGGCGCCGCGGCCGCCTGCTCCCCGGAGGCCGCGCCCGCCTCTGCGGCGGCCGCAGCGGCGCTCCCGGAGGCCTCGTCCTTGCCGCCTTCGGCGGAGGCGCCGGCTGCGCCCTCGGCCTCCCCGCCCTCTCCCGCTTCCTTCTTGTTCTTCTTGAAGGAGAAGCCGCTCAGCTTGAAAGACTTCTTGAAGGAAAAGCGCTTCTTTTTTTTTTTCGGGGTCTCGTTGCTGGGCGAGGGCGTGGCCCCGTCCTCCGCCTTGGGCGAAGACGTCGAGGAGGCGGCGGACGCGGCCTCCCCCTCCGCGGCCGAGGGCGAGCCGGGCTCGGCGGCCTCGCCCTCGGCGGGAGCCTCCTTCTCCGCGGGGCTGGCCTCGGCCTCGGGGGCGGCGGCGGCGGCCGGCTCCTCCTTCTCGGCCGCGGTGGGCGACGCCGCCCCGCTCCCGGCGCCCGCGGGCTCCTCCTTGTCGGCGGCCGGGGCGCTGCCGTTGGCCTGCAGCTCCTCCTTGGCGCCCGGCTCGGCGGCCGCAGGAGAAGCGTCGCCGTTTACCTTCACGTGGCCATTTTCCTGCGGGGCAGAGAAGGCGGGATTGTCACTGAAGCGGCCCGGGCGCCGCCATCGCCGCCCCCACCCTGGGGCCGGGAGGGACAGGCTTCCCCCCTGGGCCCCTCTCGCTTTGGAGACCCCCCCCCCACCCCCTCATGGGGAGGCAGGGTTGCCTGCCTAGACGAGCGCTCTGCGAAGAAGCGGGGCAGTGCCGTTGGGGGCGCCCTAAAGACACAGCAGGAGCTTCGACCCCTCAACAAATGCCCTGCGGATTGAAGAGGGCCGAACCCCAGACGTAGAAAGCAAAGGGTAACCCATTCCAGCCTTCGCCTCACGGGCTATGCAAAAAAAGCCACGTAACAGACGATACACCAAGCGCCCTTTGGGAGAAGGCACAGAGCCAGAGTCGGTACACAGTCCCCCTTTCCCCTAAACCCTAAAGGGCTCTTCCAAACACCGAGAACTCCCAGGGGCATCAGCGCTCCAGCCAGAAGCGCCTGGGCTGCGCGCGCAAAGGTCCTACGCCCCCTAGGGCTTGGGGTCGCCAGGGGGCGCTGCGCCTCCACCGCTCAGAGCTGGGCGCGGGCGGGCGCGGAGGGGCGGGGCCGCGGGGCCACCCCGCCCTGCCCAGCCCGGCCCTGCCCGCCGGCCGAGGCGCCCCCGAGCCCGGATCGCGCAGCCGAGAGTCCACAAACAAAGCTCAGGTGGCTTCCCGGCATCCTGGTCCGAATAAAACCAACAAGGCACGGGGAAACCCATTATTTCTAAGATCTTGCCTCCGCTTCCACGCCCACCTTCGCCTACGATTCTGTGTAGCCGGGGCGCGCCACGGCGGCTCATCTTACATTTTTAACGGGTTCAGAGCCTCTTGGCAGAGCTCGCCTTCCCCATTAGGTTAGAGCAGGCGAAGCTACACGGCCTCTACTCTAGGAAAAGAGGCGTGGTGGGTGCCCAGTGTTTTCAAAGCAGCCACCCATGGCCGACCTCTCGCGCCCACCCAACCGTGGCCATCTGCCTGGGTCCGGGCAGCTCCGGGGTGGCCCCCCGCAGTGGTCTAGGCGCCAAGCACACGCACAATCCCATCCGAAACACCCGAACTGTCTCTTCTTGACCATCTGTAGAGGGGCTTCAAGGACTCACCGAGTCTTCCCACCCCAGGGATACCATTTAAAAATCGGATGGGTGTGTAATTCCACAGACAGCTAACGAATAAAGGCTTAGAACAGTGGGAAAGCCCCACCGAAAGACACTGTAACCCTTCTGCCCAGCAGATACTGAAACCCTTGTGCCCAGCTCCAGCCAGCCAGCCAGCAACCTTTCCAAGAACCCAGGGCTTGCCGCCTCAGCATACAATAAGACAGCTTTTCCCTCCTAGCCTTTCTCCACCACCTTCCCCATTCCCCCCACCCCCTCCCCTCCAACAATCACACCAGTTCAGAAATCTTGAAAGCGACCCAATCTCGACAGCAAACACGGAGAGCCACCCAAACACCTTTGTGCCCACCAAACACATTTGCAACCTGACTGGGGGAGGGGGGTTAGCACCTAGCTAGTCACGTTCTGCCAAGCTCCAAACACGCCATTTTAGACGATTTACCACTTCTTTCCTCGCGTCTACACAAGAATTTGCCAGGATTCTCCGGGAACCACTCCTTTGGGGGTGGAGGAGAGGACCCCCCCCCCCATGAGAAATTGACAATTTAAGCTATCGCTTTCCATTCAACTTTCAGACTGGAATCTGGCCACGCTCCTCTCTCCGCCGAATGCGCCTCGGGCGCGACCAGGAGGGAAAAAGAAGCGTCGGGACTAGAGAAAGACACCAAAGAAATGACCAGAAACACAGGTAGAATTTACCTGCCCGTTCGCTTTGGAAGGCGACGAGGCCACAGCCGCCTCCCCGGGCCTCTCCGCGGTGGCTTCTCCCTTCGCAGCGGTCTTGGAGAACTGGGCACCCATGCTGGCTTCTTCAACAAAGAAACTCAACAGATCCAAGGGGGGAACAAAGAGCCTCCGGTTGGTGTAACGACGGGGCGAGCGGCAGTAGCAGCGGCGGCGGCAGCAGCGGCGGCGGCAGCAGCACACACACCGGAGGGAGGGGGGAGTGGGGGTGGTGAAGAGGACAGAACAGAACCAATTAAATACACTCCGGATAAAAAAATTTAAGTCGAAGAGATAAAAAAGCAGCAGCGCAGGAGGGAGGGAAAAAGGGAGGAAAAGTCGAGCACAAAAAAAGGAGCCCAAGTGTAGTTTTTAAAAAAAAAGAAGTAATAAAAAAATCCCAGATTTGTAGCCGCAATGTAGACAAGAGGAAAATGGAGAAATCTCCCTGGTTGCTAATAAGATGCGGGGTCCAACGCCCAAGTGCACAGATGAATGGGCTCGCGGGCGCTGACGCGGCCCCCGCGCGCGCCGGCCAATCCGCGCACCGCACACAAAGCAGGGGGCGGAGCCTGCGCGCCCGGCGAACAATGGAGCCGCGCTTTGCAAATGGTTTGAAAATCAGCCTCAGACCGAGAATTAATGTCCTCCAAATAAATAAATCAATTAAAAAATACATGCCTCTCGCCTCCCTCTGCTTGAAAATAATAATGCATCACTTGATTGGCTTGCTTTGTTTGGAATTAATTAACGCGGGAGGGGGGTACTTGTGGCTGGGGGCGGAGAAAGCGTTAACTTGACTCGCTTTGACTCTTGTCGGTCTGTATCCGTGTCTGTCTCTCTCCACTCGCTCCCCTCCCCCATCTTCCCTGTGTGTTTATGTGTATGTGTGTGTGTATGCGAGTGTTAAAGACAATGGTTAGGATTTGTGTGCAGCGTGTTTTCTTTCTCCGTGTTCCATATTGGTTTCACAGATATTGCACAGGGTTTGTTTCTTTAACGGTTGCAAATGTTATATCGCCCCCAAATTGAAAGGTATTTAAACCACGAAGATCGAATTTCATCAAACGACATCTCGAGTTAGAATTAGGTCTGTAGGCCAGATGTGGAAAATGCAAAAGCGGCAAGGAGCCTAAGCCACACTCCCTTCCCTATCCCGCATTGGCATGAAATAAAATATTTCGATATTGGCCTGCGACGCTCATCGAATCCCCCCACTCCCGACTATTGCCAAATAGTGATTTTTCCCCCACAATATAAAGTGAGGGCCATTTACAAAAGATCATAACGGTTCGCATTTTATCACTGTACGAAATGACAATTTTTCTCTATGGTGAAACGAGACACAGCCTCGAGTGTATGAATCCAAATACGCGGTTGGGAAGCAATTCACGTAGATATGAATCATTTTCAGCCGATTGCCAGGATCGGATGGACTCTTTCTGAACATGTGTAAGTGTGCATGCAAGCGAGTGTGTTCTTTCTTGGAAGGGAGGGAGGCAGCAGCGATGAAATGCTAAACAACCGGATTGGCGATTACAGTTCTAACGAGAAACTGCATGTTGAAAAATAGCAAGAAGATCCCTGAACGCTCCGGTCTAGCTTGGGTTAGAGAAAAAGCTTCTGTAAGGGGACACCGAGCACCTCCATCTGCACCCCTCGCCACCAAAGAACCAGACGCTATTTGTGTGTGAAAGACAAGGCACTGATTTAAAGAAGGGGAGGAGGCGGTCAAAAATCAAGGATACAGCCTAATAAACATTCTCCTACCGCCTACATTTTTGTTCCCAGAGTTTTCACTCGTTTCCACATCAGACCCTTTTCTCGTTTACGGTTAGTAATCCTGAAATGAATAATCTTTTGCTTATGGAGAGGAGAAGCAGTCGAGAGAATGGTTCATTTCTCCTGGTGTTGGCTCGGAATTCTCACAGTTTTATTTTCTGCTTATTGTAGGGAAATGGGTCACACTTTGAGTGAAAAAGATGGTTGGTTCAAGCCAATAACTCTTTGTTCAAGTATTGCTTTGAAAATCACCAAGCTGTACATCGTTACACGAAGCTTCGTCTTCTCACTGTCCACTGCCTTCAGATGCATCATTCACTCACGAAGTCATATTCCCCAGAGCTGATGGAAAGACGTTTCCGTAGAAGTGTATCCTGCCAAACATGTTATCACCCTTAAGGGAGCCCGCTGGCCTGGCCCAAGCCCCCAGCCGCCGAAGTGGACGCGAATTTCTTGTATTAGCGGAGTTCCAACTTGAAAACCCAGCTGGGCTGATCCAAAACCACCATCCAGGCGATTCCCAAAAGCTCATTTAAGGTTGTTGCTAGCCTCCACCCCCAACGTGAATCATGCCCCTTCCTCTGCATCCCCCTCCTAGTTTTAACTTGGGGGGATTGCTAGCTCGCTTTCGGATTTTCTCGCAGACGCGTCCTCAGCCCTCCATTTGGGGGCTGCTTTTATTGCTCCTTTGTTACCAGACTGCCGTGTAGCTTTCCCCCCTTTTCTTTCTCGAATGCCTATTTGCCTGGTATCGGCTTGTCTCCCTGGCAACGGCCACGAAAGATTCGGAGCCCCGGACGGGGGGAGGGGAAAGGGGCGGAGCCGGGGGGGTGGTCAGGGAGTGGTGGAGGGGAAAGAGAGGCAGAGCGAGAGACAGTCAGACAGACAGCGTAGCAGATGGCCGCGCGAGGGGGCGGGGTCCAGGCGGTGCGCGGGGGGACCCCAAGCGTCGGGGCGCGAGGGAACCAATCAATTCCCGCAGCCGCTCCGGGGCTAGAAAACAAGTGTAGACGCAGAGATTCGCGCCCCACCAGCGGTCCCTAGTTTACGGTAGAAAACACGATTTCCTTTCGATACGAAAGCGCGTGTAGAGCGTAGTTCGGAGAGCCGGCGGTCCGCAGTAACTGGCTGGGGGAGGCGGTTTGCGGCTGCCCGGGGCGCTGAGCGCTGGGGCAGTTTCTCCTGACCTCTCCCTGCGTCGGGCCAGCCAAGGGGAAAGCCTCGAATGGGAGAGAGGGGTGAAGGCAGAGGTAGGGTGAGGAAGGAAAGGGCTGAGAAATGGCAAGAGCCCATCCTGCCTCGGAAACTACATAATGGCAGGGAAGGACCGCCAGCAAGACTGGAACCAGTACAAGTTGCACAGTTGTGAGTATACAGTCCCTCAGGAGTTGGGTGTTCTCGCGCCCAGAGCTAAAGGTTCCAGATCAAACGCTAAGTGTACAAATATGATTATTTATCTAAATATAATTAAAGAACCCCAGAATGCACGGTGAAAATGTAAAACAGGTAAATCCCCGTAACCAACTCACCGAGAGGAAACAGGTTTTTGTTTTTTGTTTTTGTTTTTTTTTTGTATTTTTTTCACCAGGGACTAGGCTCTTTATTTCTAAGATGATGGTAATCTGTATATGATTCTAGCAAAAGAAATGTTTATTTAGAATACCTCAAAGTTATTTTTCCCTTGAATTGTTAGCACTGGAAGGAATGTTTAGAGATATTTACACAAATTCTTGGGGGTCTTACTCTGTGCCACACATACCGATCTAGGCCTTGTTTTCACATCAGTGAACAAGACAGATGCGGTCCCTACCCTCAGGGAGCTTACATTTTAGTAGATCCTCTAGTTTCATCCCCGCCACCAGGTGAAAAACCAAGCCTATGGAAGTTGCGAGATTTTGTCAGAAGGTAGACGCAGCAATGGAGCTCACCCCCTTGATTCCAAGTCCCCAGCTTCTTCCACTGCTGCCTGGTGCTGTCTGGCCTTCACCTGATGGCACATATTCACTGGGTAGTTCCCCTCATTGGTTCCTATTTTATTTATTTATTCAGCTGCTGCTAAGTACCAGGAAGAGGGCTAGACATCAGCTGACACCAGAAGGACAAGGGCATGGTCTTTCCTCTCATGGAGCTCTGGCTTCATATTATTATCTCTTAAAACTTCTTAGAATGTGGAGAAAGAGAACAAAAGATTGTGTGCTAAAACAAACAAAAAATAGTAAAGAGGACCGTTGTCTAGATTCCAAATTAACTATGCCTTTTTCATTCGAAAGCTTTCATTCATTCACAGGGCATGAGATCCTACTGTGTTTATGGTGTTGTGCTCCATATTTCATCCTAGATTTTATAGTACCTGAACTTCAATTCCATTGCAATTGATTAGTTTGGAATATAGTGAGTAGCAAAACAGACATAGTCTCTCATTCATTCAACAGATATTTATTGAATTTCTAGCATGTGCCGGACATTTGGAACGTATCAGGGAACAAAAGAGACAAGAAATCTTTACGGACCTTACATGCCAGAGTGGAGAGAAAAACAAAACTTCATAACTATAAATAAGCAAATTATATGGAATGTTAGAAGCATGGAAGTGTCGTGAGGAGGGGGGAGCCAGAGAAAAGTAAGGGAAATGGCAGAATCTAACACTGAGATTGCAAATCAGTTTATAACTGTGAGTGGTCATATGTGCTCTGAAGGGAGATGCAGGGTGCTATAGGATAGTCTAATTTAGTTAGGAGAGTTAAAGAAGGCCCTTTTAAAACAGTGACGTTTAGGGACACTTGAGTGGCTCAGTCGGTTGAACGGCTTAGTGTTCCATGGTTTTTGTTCAGGTCATGATTCCAGGGTCCTGGAATTGAGCCTCGCATCCGGTTGGGCACTGAGCGTGGAGCCCCTTTAAGACTCTCTCTCTCTCTCTCTCTCTCTCTCTCTCTCCCTCTCTCTCTCTCCCCCTCTCTCTCTCTCTCGCAGGTGTGTGCTCTCTCTCTCTCTCTCTCTCTCTCTCTCTCTCTCCCCCTCTCTCTCTCTCCCCCTCTGTCTCTCTCCCGCATGTGTGTGCTCTCTCTCTCTCTCTCTAAAATAAAACATACTAAAAAAAAATGTTGAAGGGGCATTTGGGTGGCTTAGTCGGTTTAGCGTCTAACTCCGGCTCAGTTCACAATCTCATGGTTTGTGAGTTTGAGCCCCATATCCAGCTTTCTGCTGTCAGTATAGAGCCTGCTTAGGATCCTCTGTCATGTCTCTCTCTGCCCCTCCCCTGCTCTCTCTCAAAAATAAATGAACATTTTTTTTAATGTAAAAAAAAAAAAAAGCAGTGACATGTCAGTGGAAACCTAAGGGAAAGTAGGCTTTACTTAGGTAAAGAGTTGGAGAGTTTTGTTCAGATGGACAAAATAGCAAAGCTCCTGAGGAGGGAAGGGTTCAAATGGGTTTGGGAGGAAGCTCAAGTGATTAGTTTGGACATATTTTGACATGCTCGTAAAACATCTTAGTGGAAAAATTAAATGTGCAGATATAAGAATCTGGAGCTCAAAGACTGGTTTGGAATATAAATATATATAGATTTGTGGCCATTCCATGTATAAATATTTTCTGAAGTCAAGTCTGAGAACATGCGAAAAGCAAGAGATTCCAGAATCACACCCTGAGTAACCTCTTTAAGAGGCTGGGTAGAGATTAGCCAGTTATATCTCAAAAGAGCTAAAAAAAAAAAAAAAAAAAAAAAAAAAAAGAATTTGATAGTATAACATAAAATAAAATAATAAAACAATGAATAGAAAAAAAGAGAGAGAGAGAGAGATTGGGTAGAAAAAGAGCCTGGCTGGCAAAGAAGACTGCGAAGGAACCCCCAAGGAGTAGACAGAAAACCAGGAAAATGTGGCATCAGGAAAAATCAATGGAGATTGTGTTTCAAAGAGTAGTGGTTAGTTTTGTAAAATGCTGGTGAGAAGTCAAATAAAATAAAGACTGAAAAGTTTCCATTGGATGTGGCTGGCTTTAGAACAGGATTCTGTATACAGACTACAGAAGTTATGAGTAACAGGCCCCGGAGAAGCTTTTACAGTATGTTGAGAATGGAATCCCGATTCAGTGTTTACGAGTAAATGGTAGGTGAAGAAGATGACAGCATAAATGGCCCTTTCTTTATGAAATTTGACGGGGTAGAGTGTGGAGAGACAGGGTAGTAGCTAGAAAGGATGCTATACTGCTTTTTTGTTTTGGGTTGTGTTGTCTTGAATGGAAGATATTAGAGCAAAGTTGACTGCTCCGGAAATTAATGCAGTAGACCTTTCTACTCTAGGTAGATATATGTAAGATATAAGCGAGAAAAGGAGTAATGAATGGGATGAGGTTCCCTAAGAATACAGGAGGAGATGGAGATACAGGGCACATGCTGAGAAACTGGCTTTCGAGAGACCCTGTTCCTTTCCTTAAAAAGGGAAAGAAGAGATTTACTAGAAGGAAAAATGGGAGAATTCCCTTCTGATGTGGTTTCTGTTTGTCCTTGGAGTCATTAGCTAAGAGTGAGGGAGAGTTGGAGTTTAATTGTGTTACAGAAGGTATGGAATGATGATTGGGAAACATATGATTGAGATTTGGGGGCACAGTAAGACTTCAGAGCAGTCATGAGTGCCCATTTGAGGTTGATAAATCCTACTGATGCCTCATCAGCATATCAAGCTTTCTCATATGATGATTTAACTGAACGATAGTGTCCATTACAATCCTCTTTAAAATCACCAGCCATTCACTTTCTCAGCCTATGTCCAAATTGTGTTGCACCCATACAGTCAATAGCTGCACAGAAGTAAAATATGGATTAAAATGACTCAGAGCTCATAATGCTCCATTACGGTTAATCCTATATGATTTCATGCAGATGTGTATAAACTTAAAGAGAAAGGGAAGAGAATTTACTGTGTGCCAGGCACTGCACTGTGTGAGCCTATGCTAGGCTTGTGTTTCACTCTAACTACAAACCCCATGGACTCATATTGTTATCTCCATTTTACAGATTTGGAAATTGATGCTAAGCAAGTTTGAAAAGTGAAATACCGCTAGTGTGTTAGCCATTGTCTATTGAGGGGTGTCTGATTTTAGGACTCTCATAAGGTCTCAATTGGTTGTAACATTGCAGTGGGACCAAATATTTTTGTATGTAGTAGGAGCTTTATTAATTTTTTTCATTTGTACCGAATACTGAAACTTTCTTTAACTTTAGGCTTTGTTTTAGTGCTCCTTATTAACTGTCCAATACCACTCAAATAGAAAGATTCTTGCATAGTCAGGAAACATCAGTGTCACTGGTTATCTGATCTGGAGACTCAAGGACTAATACCTGTACAATAGGAATGAAGTTTCTGGAATGTTGAATGCCTTCCAGATACATAGGTGGTTACTACAAAACCACTATAAGTGTGAGTATATTTTTAGTCACTGCTCTTCAGGCCTCTCAGTTCAATTAGCATAAGATTTTATATTTGAAAAAGTTACCAAAGGGTGGGATACATTCTAGATTATAGAAGGGTAAACAAAAAGCAGGAAAAATTAAAATTTTAAAGGAAAAGTTTTCTCCAGAAATTCTCAAAGCTTTTCTACAGTAGCATTTCCTAGAATTTGTAATATTTACTCTCCAGGGGTAGGCCGAAAACTTTCCATATCATCTCATGAAAGAACAGAGTTGGGAGAGGGAGATAATTACCATCTCCTCTTTGTTTCCAAAGGTAACAGACAACTAACAGAGAGCAATCAAAGTTTACATTAAAAAGATCAGGTTTCTAGTCTTACAGAATTACCTAATTAATTGGCCGACCAGAAGTGACAGTATAAAATTCATATGGAAAAAAGTTGACTTTTCAGGCGTGATAGCGTAGGAACCATGCAAAGCATAATTTTTCATTGTTATTTGAAAGCCATAAATACTTTCTGATATTAAAAAGTAGATTAACTTCCTGCCTAGAATGAGGTAATTGAACTGTGTGTTTCTTGAAATTATAGAGTTATATCAAACATTTATTTTTATTCAAACGATAATGTCATGTTTTTTTTTTTTTTAAAGGGTACGTTTAACCATTATAAATCACTTGTTGCAATCTGTAAATGGACAAGTTTTTATTAAGCTGCTGCTAAACCAGACCTGTTAGGTCTGCTCCAGTTGGATGGATCTTTCAAGTATGTTCAGCACACTGTTAGGCTTTCGGATGGGCTGACTGAGAAGGTCACTGACACTCGTTTGCTCAACAGATAGTTATTAAGTATCTACTTTAACCCAGGCACTGGGTAGTGCTTTGCCTACTCTGCCTCATTGAATCCCCAAGGTAATCTTACAAGGTAGAAACCATTATTTCCATTGTATTCCAAACCAAGTCCTCCAGGCGTTACATAACAGGCTGGAGTTTTTGCTGCTCATAAGTGGTCTGGGCTGGGTTCTGTATCCAGCTCTTGGTAGTTCCAAAGCCTGTGACACTGTTTCCCTGGATACCATGCTGCCTTAGAGAGAATAAGAATTTTATGGGACGTTTCCAGTTCTCTTGGAGGCTACAAAAATGCCCGAGACACTAAAAATTAACCAAAGAATATGAAACTTTATTTATGCATCCCGAGAGAAGTATCTAGGGCCACATCCATAAAATGAGAATTTGCATTTAAAGAAACACACACACACACACACACACACACACACACACACACAGAATCTCAGGTCAGATTCTTGACCCTGGAAACATACTTGGTAACTTTATCCAGAATACAGTCACCACAAATTAGATTGTGTGTAATTGAATAAAAACATGGTTAGGTTGCACCCAGAATTTACCTCTACCTTCCGTAGGGACAAAAGTGTGTGTGCTGCTTAAGGGAGTGAAGTCACTTGGAATGTAGGTAAAAGAGTGTGTCGAACTACAGAGAGGAAGTTACAGTTGGGAAGGAAATCCACATGAGACGTGTGGCTGGGACATGAGATTAGAGGTGAGAGGGTACAGACAGACCTTCACAGTGTCGCTCTGGGAAGATGGTAAGGGTGCCTGGGAAGGAAGCGAATCTCAGCAGGAAATGGAGGGGTGATGACAATGAGGCATTCTTCCATTAAGGACACAGTTGGAATTTGATTTACATTTTGGTTGTAGGTGTAAATTTTTAAAGTTAAAGCAGTTTTGCATATATTATTTCATTTAATACCTACAGTAAATTCAAATACCAATTAAGTTAATCCCCTCTTATAAGAGAGTTACATAATTTGCTTGAAGTCCTCCTGTCTTTAACTGGCCAGATCAGTCAGTGCCTGTGGTCTGCAGGGACGGGTTGACTTTCTCACTGCCCCATCCTGCTGTCTCTGCCCTCGAGGGGCTTATGCCTTCTACTCCTATCCCACTTTGATATTTAATAAAAAAGATAGTCACGGCATGTTTGTAATCGATTTTGAGTTTTATTCTCATTGCTTCAAATACTGCTTCTATGCCAATGAGACTACAGTCAGCATTTCCTGTCCTAACAGCTAACGCAAATCCCAGATCTTCATTTTCTGCTGCCCCCTTACTGAGCTGGGCATTGCCGTGTGTATATTTCTTAACCCCGCCTCAAATTGAGGTTATCATTTTTCCATCCAAATTAGCATCACGTTCTGAAAGAATTTCATTAGGTTTCTTGGAGGCATTTTTGAATCATTCCTCTCCCACATTTTCCAGGCAAAGAACAGAACCAGATATAAGACCTCAGAAGGGTTCAGTATGGCTAAACACTCTACTACCAATTAGAAATAAAAACTAAAACAGGGGCGCCTGGGTGGCTTAGTTGGGTGAGCGTCCGACTTTGGCTCAGGTCATGATCTCGCAGTCCAAGAGTTCGAGCCCTGCTTCTGGCTCTGGGCTGACAGCTCAGAGCCTGGATCCTGCTTCAGATTCTGTGTCTCCCTCTCTCTCTGCCCCTCCCCCACTCATGCTCTGTCTTTCTCACTCTCAAAAATGAATAAATGTTAAAAAAAAATTAAAAAAAAGAAGTAAAAACTAAAACAAAAATTACCTAACAAACTAAAAGCTTGACATTTTTGCTTGTTTGGGCAACCTGTAAACCTGTCTTTCCCCAGCCACCATCTTTCTTTCCCATCTTTTTAAACACGTGATCCCTTGTGTTGCCTTTTCTCCCACTCAAATTACCATTGATTTGACTTTGCAAAATATAAAAATAGTTAAATAGCAAAGAGAGGACTGGAATTCTCACTCTATGATTTACTGTAGCCCAGAACACCTCATGGATCATTCTTGTCAAGTTATGTTGCTTTTTTTTCTTTCAAACATCTCTGGTATTTTCTCCCTTCTCAGTTTCAAACTAAAATCAAAGCTCAAGGTTCTTGATTCTTTTGTCTGAATTACCTCGTAGGTAGTGTCTGCCTGCTCCAGGGCCTTCTATGCCACAGTCATCTCCCCTGTAACTCCCTTGATCAAAAATCAGCAAGATTCTGTCCATATAATCTCTCTTTTTAAAAATTTTTTAATGTTTATTTATTTTTGAGAGAGACAGAAAGATAGAGTGTGAGTGGGGGAGAGGCAGGGAGAGAGGGAGACACAGAATCTGAAGCAGGCTCCAGGCTCTGAGCTGTCAGCACAGAGCCTGATGCGGGGCTGGAACTCACAGACCACGAGATCATGACCTGAGCCGAAGTGGGATGCTTAACCAACTGAGACACCCAGGCGCCCCATGTCCCTCTAATCTCTAGGCAGAGGCTAGTTTGGGTCACTGAGTAGCAATATATTAAGCTGTCCCTTACAATTGTTTTATCTGCCTCCTGGCAAAGAACTAGTAATTACAAGATCTTAGTATAGCCCCATTTAATGTACTTTATAGAGAGAAGATTGAAGAACTTAATGATACTTCATAATTTCAAACAATTTAAGAAACCAGTTCTCTACCAGCTTCTTGCCTTAGGCGTTAAAAAGGAGCAGGTCTCAAGGGGAGTGTGAACTGATCTCCCTTTCTGCTGAGGAGAGAATCATAATTTTGAACTTTCTATGTCCTTTTCCAGGTTTGTGCATTTGACTCAGCTACAGCAGTAGTTGCACCGGGAGGGGCAAAATGTCCCCCAAGAGGTAGAGAAGAAAAAATAGCAATTGGTAAGTAATAGACATTTCCTCCCGATTGTGTAGCTAAGACAGGTTTTTTCTTCTTGATCAAAATATTTTTTCTTTTTTTTTTTTTAATTTGTTTAACGTTTATTTATTTTTGAGACAGGGAGAGACAGCATGAATGGGGGAGGGGCCGAGAGAGAGGGAGACACACAATCCGAAACAGGCTCCAGGCTCTGAGCTGTCAGCACAGAGCCCGACGCGGGGCTCGAACTCACGGACCGTGAGATAGTGACCTGAGCCGAAGTCAGATGCCCAACCGACTGAGCCACCCAGGTGCCCCTCAAAATATTTTTTCATGTTCTCAGCATTTCATTTTCTCATACTAACACTTTTTTTTGGCTGGGCCTCTTGTTTTTTTCCCACTGTACTTTAAATGTCCTAAGTATTTCTAGTGAGTTTAAACTATACTCTGTCCATTAATTGACTAAAAGAGATAGTGATTTTCTCTACATTTGTTTTATATTCTTTTCACCAGATGCAAAAAATATCTGTGGCTTTTGAAGTTACAAAATCTGTATTATTATCATTGTGATGTTTTGAGAGTACCCCATAATAAGCAAACAAAGAACTGTTATATTGTAGATATTGTCATTACTTTGTTTTTTGATGTTTATTTATTTTTGAGGGAGAGAGAGACAGAGTGTGAGTAGGGGAGGGGCAGAGAGACAGGGAGACACAGAATTCAAAGCAGGCTCCAGGCTCTGAGCTGTCAGCCCAGAGCCTGACGCAGGGCTTAAACTCAGGAGCTGGGAGATCATGACCTGAGCTGAAGTTGGATGCTCAACTGACTGAGCCACCCAGGCACCCCTTTTTAAAAAAATTTTTTTTAATGTAGACATTGTCACTACTCTTTAAAAAATAATTTGATTTTCAATTTGTCTTTTTATTGACACAATCAAAATACTCATTCAATTTAGTAAGGGAAAACAGTAAAAACTTGACACAATATAGGCAAATATCTGCCTATATTGTTTTTCCATATTTTTTCATTTAATTCTTATGTAAGAACTTATTAAGCCCTTAATTAGTCGTCAGGACTATTTCATGAAACATATTAAAATGTAGTTAATGTCATTGTATGGTTATGTATTATATTGCATATTATATACACACATATGTTATATAAGATACTGTTTATGTAGTACATTATATATTATAATATATAATATAATTATGAGTGTATGGTTATGCATAAACAGGATAAAATATGAAGTTAAGAATATTGATTTCTAGGGGCACCTGGGTGGCTCAGTGGGTTGAGCGTCCCAACTTTGACTCAGGTCATGATCTTGCTGTCCATGCATTAGAGCCTCGTGTCAGGTTCTGTGCTGACAGCTCAGAACCTGGAGCCTGCTTCGGGTTCTGTCTCCCTCTTTCTCTCCCCTCCCCCGCTCACACTCTGTCTCTCTCTCTCTCTCTCTCTCTCTCAAAAATAAACACTGAAAAAAAATTTTTAAAATATTGATTTCCGTTGTCATTATATTAGCACTTATAGGAACAAGCAGTTCACTTTATCACTTTATCAGAAGCCATCAGACCAATGCCAACCTTCAGATCAGTCTGGGGAAAATTTCTCTTTGGGGTGGACCTTATAAGCCACATGAGAAACTAACTCTGTCTTAATACTTCATAATTATACTATATGATGATGATTTTTATTACTGTACTCTATCACCCACTTTGAACACTGACTTTAATAACACTAACACCTTCTAGGTACATTAAACATTTCAGTATTCAATTAAGTTTCAAAATACAGGTTTATTCACCGTGCCTTTGGCTGTCTCTAAAATTACTACTTGTCTTTAGAGAATTTACCACTCCCAGCATGAAACAGCTGTGGTGTAGTAGGACTACAGGATTTGAGGACAAGAGTTCAATTTCAGGTTCTGTTGGTAGCTATGTTGTGACCTTCCACAGTTGACTCAGTTTCCTGAACCCAAGTTTCCTCCTTTGTAAGATGTGGATCAAAATTCCTCTCTTAAAGAGTTGTTAAGATAATGTCTTATTATCATCGTTGTTTTAAGGTGTGCTTTGTAAGAAGTTTTCTGTTGAGATTTGAACAAAAATAGGAGAGACAATGAATATTCTGAGGTAACACATGTGACAGCTAGAGGTGGCACCTAGTAAGTAAGCTCTCAATAAATACTGGGTTTTCTTCTCATCTTGGAAAAAGGGGATTTGGTAAAAAAACCCTGAATAGATTTGGAAGGAAAATAAATAATCAAAGCATCTATCAGCAGAACAGTTATTAAGTACTTATTTGTAAAGTAAGGATTTGCAGTGAACCCGCCATTTCTCAACCTCTCCCTTGGGCAGAATTCCCAAGGGAGAATTCCCAGAATTCCCAAAGGGAGAAGCTGACAAGAGACTACAGAAGGCCCTAGAAGGCCTGTAGTAGAATGGGCGATTCCATGTGAGTAGTTGTCTTTTTCTTCCAGCCAGCCAACGGCTCTCATGAAGCAAGTGGGATTATATTTCTTAATTAATGTCAATTTTAATTAATGTTTAGACTTCTACATGATTAAGCAAATGCCATATCCCCACATTTTGCTTTCCTTCTATCTTTTCTTAATCTATGCTTTTCCTTAAATATCCTACAAACCAGAGTTGTTTAATATAAGTGGTGGTTTTGTCCTCTCTCCTTGGACATCTCATCCGGTCTTCGTTGGGAAAGCCAGCAGAGAGAGTCAGGGTAAAGGACAATTAGAAAAATATGCACCATTAGTCTTTTTAAAATCCCACCCTCCTCATAGAAAGTCCAGAAAGAATAATGAGCTTTCTTCAGGTTCTCTGTCTCGCTCCTTTTTTTTTTTTTTTTTTTTTCCTGAGAGCCAATTAAAAATCTTGTTAGCAGCAATCTGTTAACTTTATTTGTACCCTGGATTTCTTTGGGCAATATTTTGTTATCCTTATGCAAATTTTATTTTTGCATGTTTTTTCTTCCAATCTTGAGAAAAAAAAATATTAAAAAGAGATAATTTTTCAACAATTGCAATCCTCACAGTGATCATGACTGTCATTATGATTACAAAATGTGAAATGTGTGAATATGGCTGGAGGCAGGGCTCTGTCTAGTGGAGCAGTTAAGAGTTCTGGAATCAAATACACTTAGCTTTGGGTCCAAGCTCTGTGAGGTCAGCGCTGATACCATTTCAATGATGGGAGAGATACCGAGGCCGGGGAAGGTGAAGAAATTTTCCCTAGAGTGCCCTGCAAATACGTAGCAAAAAGTGATCTCAGAGGCCTGGCAACTGGGTTTAAACATTCCCTTTCCCTTACAGAGCAACAACCTTGGAATTTCGTAGAAGATTGGATATCAGTTTCAAATCTTGTTCTCTGTATTGCAGAGGCACCAGTGTCACGTGATTCAGGGTTGATGTCCAGCCCAGAGCATGGCTGTCCCGAAGGTGTCATAGCGGTAGTGGCCCTCTGGAGCTGTTGTTTCCTCTAGGAAGAAATACAGCCTTTTAGGTGAGGCCTGTACTCAGTGTTATAGGTTTCAGTATTAGAAGTTAAGCTTCTGTATTAGTTTAACCTTATAAAAACTAGAGCTATTCACATAAATATGAAAAATAAGGAAAAGAAATGAATGTGTCACAAAAGAAAACTCTAGACTTTGTCACTGCAGGCTTAATATATGACCAAGTAGCTCTGCATAAGGTGGGAGCTATGTTAATAAAAATACTACACTTGGTAACTCCTATTTTTCCATAAATTTTTTTTTTAATATGAAATTTATTGTCAAATTGGTTTCCATACAGCACCCAGTGCTCATCCCAACAAGTGCCTTCCTCAATGCCCATCACCGACCCTCCCCCTCCTCCCACCCCCCATCAACCCTCAGTTTGTTCTCAGTTTTTAAGAGTCTCTTATGCTTTGGCTCCCTCCCTCTCTAACTTTTTTTTCCTTTCCCCTCCCCCATGGTCTTCTGTTAAGTTTCTCAGGATCCACATAAGAGTGAAAACATATGGTATCTGTCTTTCTCTATATGACTTATGTCACTTAGCATAACATCCATAAAAATTTTTAATGAGAAAAGGTATACCTGCTTGCTACAATTTTTAACAAGCGAAAGAATATAAATATTCCCTTTCATTATTCCTTCTTTTAGAAATTCCTCTACCTTCTGTTAGCTGGTCGTGCTGTATCTTTCTGAGCTTTTTTTTCCTGTTTATTTTCATGCTCACACACAGATACGTACATGAGTAAGTACCGTGAATGAAATTATTCTGTATAGTCTTTGTATTCTATTTTGTGGCTTCTTTTTAAAACTTTGTATCTTGAAGAATTCCCCTAAGAGTACAAATAGAAGAACCTCATTTTTTTTTTTTTTTAAAGAGAGAGAGAGAGAGAGCAAGGGAGTGGGTGGAGGGGGAGAGAGAGAGAGAATCTTACGCAGGCTCTGTGCTCAGTGCAGAGCTCCACATAGGGCTAGATCCAAGGACCCCGGGATCATGACCTGAGCCAAAATCAAGAGTAGATGCTCAACCAACTGAGCCACCCAGGCGGCCCAAGAAAAAACCTCATTCTTCTTAGCCATCACATCACGTTTCAGAGTTCATATAGAACTTTTAAAATGTATTTAGTAATTCTTCCTACAGATGAATATGTAAGCTGTGTTAAATTTTTCTCTATTATATTATTAATACTCATATATACATTTGTCCAGATGTGTAGGTATTTTTGCAGGATGGATTGTCAAAGTAATATTGTTTCATCAAAGGTTATGATTTGTTATCAGAATCTATAGCATATTGATGATGTTGCTGAATTGACCTATAGAAATGTGATTGTTTATAGTCAGGTGAGCAGTGATGAAAATGCCTGGTTCCCCATTTCCTTGTGAAAACTGCATAATATCGGTTGTTCGGTGTTTTGTAATTTGATGGGAAATAACTAGTAAGATCAGTGTTGTTTCACATTTTTTATCATTTTTTTTTCTTCTGCTCATTCTTACTCTTTTACCTAATTATATCAGACTGTCTTTTTATTTTTGATTTGAAGGAGCTTTATACTCTTTACGTATTACAGCAGTTTACCCCCTTTCTGTTTAAGTTTATTTATTTTTAGGTGTATATAGAGAGAGCACATGTATGCAGTTGGGAGAAGGGCAGAGAGAGAATCCCAAGCAGACTCCGTACTGTGAGCGCAGAGCCTGATAACAGGGCTCGAACTCGTGAACCCGTGAGATCATGGCCTGAGCTGAAATCAAGCATGGGATGGTTAACTCACTGAGCCACCCAGGTGCCCCACCTCCTTACTGTTATATGTTGCAGATATTTTCTTCCAGTCTGTCACCTCTTTTAACTTAGTTTGTGGCCTTTTGTTGTGCATAAAAGTTTAGTTTCTGTCTGTTGTTTTCCTTATGGCTTCTGGGTCTTCTGTCTTATTTAAGAATGACTTTGCTCCCTTAAAATTACGTATATATTTTTCTCGTGTTTGTTATATTTTTAAAAATGTTGTGATTATTAATTCAATTGGAACTTATTTTGAAAGGTAATGTGAGGCAGGGGAGGGACACAGAGAGAAGGAGATAGAGAATCCCAAGCAGGCTCCACGGTGTCACTGCAAAGCCCGATGTGGGGCTCGATCTCAAGAACCTTTGAGATCATGACCTGAGCTGACGTCAAGAGTCAGATGCTCAACTGACTGCACCACCCAGGCACCCCTATTTTTTTAATTAGTATAACTTTGTGATGTATTTTGATATCTGGTAGGGATATTTGTTCTTTTGTTTTAAAAAGTCAATTTTCTTAGTCATATATTCTTCCAAATGAAATTTGGGAACAACCTTTTAATTCCAGAAACATTTTCTGTCTACATATTTGATGGGATTATGTAAAGTTATACAAATTGAAAATCAATTTGTGTAAGATTGACATTTTTTATAATATTGACTTTACCCTTCAGGAACATCACAGGTCTCTGTTTTCAGGTCTCCTTTACATCCTTAGGTATAGAGTTAGAGATGTCTTCATTATATGTTGTGCAAATTATTCCGAGAGAATCTATTGTTTTATCTTTCTCCGATTGTTTTATTTTCTATTTCTTTTTTTACTGAGGTATAACATATTAGTTTCATGTGTACAACATGATGATTCAATATTTGTATACACTACAAAATGATCACCATAATAAGTCTAGTTACCATCTGTCACCATACATAGTAATGAAATTTTTTGTGTGTGTGATGAGGCCGTTTAAGATTTAGTCTCTTAACGCGTTATTAACTATAGCTAGCATGCTGTACATTATAGTCCCTGTTGTTTGCAAATGGGTTACTGTAGGATTGAAGGCCAGAAATAGTAGGTGATTTGCCTAAATTTAACTGGTTAGTAACAGAATAAAGATCAGAAACCAAGACTTCTGATTGGTCCCACTCCCCAAAATTTCAGCTTCTTCCTACAGTGTCACTCTTGTCGCTGCCTCTTTCTCTTAAAGGTGACTTCAAGTTGAATAATGAATCTGAGTGAAAGAAATATAACATAATTCCATAAGTCTGAATCACAAGAAATTGGAAAAATAGACTCTTATAAGGTTAAAATTTCTCAAATTTAATTCATATTCAAAGTGAGTAATATGTATGTTGATAGAATTTCAGGAGATTTATTTTGTAATGTTTATTTATTATTCATTTTTGAGAGAGAGAAAGAGCTAGTGGGAGGGGCAGAGAGAGAGAGAGAATCCCAAGCAGGCTCTGTACTATCCCCACAGAGCCCGACGTGGGGCTCGAGCCCACAAACTGTCAGATTGTGACCTGAGTTGAAATCAAGAGTCAACTAAAAGGTCAACTGCCCCTGAGAAGATTTATTTTTAACCTAATGTTTCTTTAAAGGCTTCCCATAAGTGGGGCGCCTGGGTGCCTCCGTTGGTTAAGCATCCGACTTCAGCTCAGGTCGTGATCTTGTGGTTTGTGGGTTCGAGCCTCGCATCGGGCTCTCTGCTGAAGGCACAGAGCCTGGAGCCTGCTTTGGATTCTGTGCCTCCCTCTCTCTCTACCCCTCCCTCACTCACAGTCTGTCTGTTTCTCAAAAATAAATAAATACTAAAAAAATTTTTTTTTCAGTTTTGTATATCCTGTTTATTTTTAAATTAGATACACGATATTCATACTTACATATTAGCTTATTATCCACACTGATGTCTTTTTTTTTTTTTTTAATTTACATCCAAATTAGTTAGCATATAATGAAACAATGATTTCAGGAGTAGATTTCTTAATGCCCCTTACCCATTTAGCCCATCCCCCCTCCCACAACCTCTCCAGTAACCCTCAGTTTGTTCTCCATATTTATGAGTCTCTTCTGTTTTGTCCCCCTCCCCGTTTTTGTATTATTTTTGTTTCCCTTCCCTTATGTTCATCTGTTTTGTCTCTCAAAGTCCTCATATGAGTGACGTCATATGATTTTTGTCTTTCTCTGACTGACTTAATTTCACTTAGCATAATACCCTCCAGTTCCATCCACGTAGTTGTAAATGGCAAGATTTCATTCTTTTTGATTGCCGAGTAATACTCCATTGTATGTGTGTGTGTGTGTGTGTGTGTGTGTGTGTGTGTATATATATATATATATATATATATATACATATACACATCTTCTTTATCCATTTATCCATCGATGGACATTTGGGCTCTTTCCATACTTTGGCTATTGTTGATAGTGCTGCTATAAACATGGGGGTGCCTGTATCCCTTCCAAACAGCATACCTGTATCTCGTGGGTAAATGCCTAGTAGTGCATTTGCTGGGTCATAGGGTAATTCTATTTTTAGTTTTTTGAGGAACCTCCATACTGTTTTCCAGAGTGGCTGCACCAGCTTGCATTCCCATTAAAAAAAAACTTTTTTAAGGCTTCCCATAAGTGAAACTTCAACAAATCTTTCTAAACACTAATTTCAAACTTCACCTACAAAATAAAGCTATACGACATCATTCCGTTCATAAAATTGAAAAGCATTATAATTGTAATTAAGCTTAGCATTTGTCTTTTATTTAGTATGGTTGCAAAGCAGAGTTGTTTGATCACTGTCAACACTTGACAAACTGATGGTAGTTTTAGCAGTTATCAGGGCATTGTAAATCCATCATCAAGTACTTTAATGTCAGGGGAAATCTGCAGATTTCAGTAAATATGATATCAGCATTATTTATCAAAACTTAAAGTAAGGGCAGTAAGGGGCGCCTGGGTGGCTAAGTCGGTTGGGCGTCTGACTTCGGCTCAGGTCACAATCTCGTCATCCATGAGTTTGAGCCACGCGTCAGGCTCTGTACTGACAACTCAGAGCCTGGAGCCTGCTTCAGACTCTGTGTCCCCCTCTGTCTCTGCCCCTCCCCACTCACGCTGTGTCTCTCTCTGTCTCTCAAAAAATGAATAAATGTTAAACAAAGTTAAAAAAAAAAAGTAAGGTCAGTAACATGGATAGATTCTGGCTTAGTGATGTATCCTAACAATTTCAACAGGTGGCTAGTCAGGAGGGATGCCTGATGCATTGTGTCCCTCAATTATGCAGAGGTCTTTAGACACTTTCTTTCTTTCTTTCTTTTTTTAATTTTTTTTTTAACGTTTATTTATTTTTGAGACAGAGAGAGACACAGCATGAACGGGGGAGGGGCAGAGAGAGAGGGAAACACAGAATCGGAAGCAGGCTCCAGGCTCTGAGCCATCGGCCCAGAGCCCCACGCGGGGCTCGAACTCGCGGACCGCGAGATCGTGACCTGAGCCGAAGTCCGACGCTTAACCGACTGAGCCACCCAGGCGCCCCGACACTTTCTTTAAAGTAAGCAGATATTTATGCTAATTCCATATTGGAAAGAGAAGAACTCTGAAAGATCTAACTGCCTCTCTATCATTTTTCTCTATTTTTAAGTACAGTGCCTCAGGTAAGATGCCAGTGATGCCTGTTAGATCACATCAAACGGAAAAATTTAAAAAAAAATGAAATGCGTAGACTAGCCCATTTAAATGTTGATCCAGTCAAAAGTAGATTTAGTAGATGATAAAAACGTGGCTTGTTCTGAACCCCAAAAAGTTAGGAAAGGCACAGACTGAAAGGACCAAAGATGAGGGGAGCCAGGTTGCATAGAATGGAGGCCAGTCGAAGAAGTAAAGGTCGCAGCAGAAAATAGAGAGGACGTGGTTTGTCTTGCTTCAGGAGGTATCTGAATTAACAGCACTTGTGGAGATAGTCATCAAAATGCTTGAGAAAGTCTAGGTGCCGTATGGAAGCAGTACGTGAGGATGAGGAATCTGACATCCTTGTTTTCAGGGGTGGCTCCTACCTCAGTAATGAGCGAGTTATGAACCTTCCATGACACCCCTTGGGTGTTCAGAAGCCAGGTGGAGCCTCCCACAAGTGAATGGCAGAACGTGGATAAGCCTTGTATTTTAATAAAATCCTTATGTCACTGTTCACAGGAGTCGCACAGAACTTCTTAGATCCTACTGTTGAAGTCGGTGGCTCCTCTCTGGTGAAATGGATCCTGGGAAGATGTGGCACAGAAGGTAATCCAGTGCATTAACTATGATTCTTGTACTTTGTTTTGCTGTCCTTCGTCCAGTTCCTCTTGACAGAAAACATATTTAAAACAATTTTTTAAAATTTATGTATTTCTTTTGAGAGAGAGCATGAGTGTGGTGGGGGCAAAGAGAGAGGGAGAGAATTCCAAGCAGGCTCCATGCTGACACAGCACAGAGCCCAACTTGGGGCTTGAACTCTTGGACTGTGAGACCATGACCCAAGCCCAAGTCAAGAGTAAGATGCTTAACTGACTGAACCATCCAGGTGCCCCCAATGCGTATTGTTTTAAAAAATGAAATGTTCTTATTTTAAAGATGAAAACATTTAAAATAATTACATGTAAGCTTCAGTATCTCTGTTTGTCCCTTGTTCTCGTGGCTGTGCACACGAACCCGTAAACTCAGTCAGGTAAGCCTCCACTCTTTCAGGTAGCAACTACACTGTAAATGAGAATACTGGGGATCTGGTGCCCAGATGGGCTGGAAATGGCTGTCTCAGGATATCCATGTACCAGCTTTTTACTGGGGAATTGATGCTTTTTTGGCTGACCCATATCTTCTATACTAAAGAAGATTTGGAAGGGAGCTTTGCATCATGTAGCTTGCCTGGTTGGCAATTTTGGTGTTTTCTTAGCCAAGAAGCAAGGGGTTCATCAAACCAAGTTTGAACCTTCAGTTCCACTTGGAGAATCGTGGTGGTTGGTGTAAGAATCAGCAAAGTCTTAGAAGTTCTCTGTCATGCGAGGCAAATTATAATTTGGTGCATAACTGAAACGTGAGTATTTTTTGAGTTGTTTGGTATCCTGGGCACAGAGTTCCCGATCTTCCGTGGCCGGCATCATGTGTGTTTTTTGTGTTTGTGTTATAATTACACATGACATTTCATCTTCTTCTCACTAGGTGTGTTTAATCCTTTATTTGAATAGGTAAGCCAAGATACAAATCTAGTCTTGAGCCAGATAAATTCGGGTGACACAAAAATTAAGTGATTATTGAGAAGGAAGCATTTCATTACCCTCTTACCGTGTTTTTATATCCAGTAGAACACCAGTATTGGAGATTACAAGGATCTCAAATATGATGGAAAGTACTAAAACCCTGAGTCTTCTTTAAATATTACCAGTGAATAGAAGTGGATATTCATTAATCAATTAACACATATTTATTGAATGCCTCTGAGTTTAAAGAGTTTGAGGTACTGCTGTGAGACTCTGTAGTGATCTCAACAGCACTTCCTAGAAACTCAAATGGGGGGGTGGCATTCGTATTCAGCCAGATTCAGGTGTAGTTACAGGGGGACCGTTCCTTAGAGAGAGTCAGATAACCTCTCCCAGCCTGCTCTTGACCATTGGCCCCACATAACTAAGACACTGACTTCCTATTACACTCACGGAAAATGGAATGGTGAGGTTCTCATGAACTTTTAAGTCAAAGTGCTGTTGTTGAAACTCATGCAGTGTGACATAACAGTGTGTGGTCAACAACTAAAATAAAGAAGTAGTATTCTTTACTTCTGTGAATTTAAGAAAAAACTGTAAGTTAAGTATGAGCCTGTGTGGTGAGAACTGCCTTGTCCTCTATCTGCCCTGTGGTCTTTTAATTCTTTTATGCCCTTTCCAGACCCAGTATTGCCCTGGTTAAATCGGCCTAGGGTAACATCCTGTGTTGAGTTTTTTTCCAGGGCACAATTCTCTGTATTAAGAGTCAGCAACAGGGTCACCTTGGTGGCTCAGTTGGTTAAGTGTCCAGCTCTTGGTTTTTGGCCTCAGGTCATGATCTCAGTTTGTGGGCTTGAGCCCCATGTCAGGCTCTGCACTGACAGTGTGGAGCCTGCTTGGGATTCTCTCTCTCTCTCCCTCTCTCTCTCTCTGCCCCTTTCCTTCTGGCTTTCTCTGTCTCTCTCTCAAAATTAATAAATTTTTAAAAAATTAAAAAAAAAGAGTCAGCAACATTTTCATGGAAGGAGCCAGATACTTTAGATTTTACAGATCTATTAGTTTCCTAGGCTGCCATAATAAAATACCACAAAAAACTGAAATTTGTTTCTTTTGGTGGTTCATATCAACAGATATTTACTCTCTTAGAGTTTTGGAGGTTCTGAAAAAGAAACCATTCCATGTCTCCTTTCAAGCCTCTGATGGCTGCTGGCAATCCTTGGTGTTCCTGAACTAGTAGATGCCTCGTTTCAATCTCAGCCTCTATCTCCACATAAATTCCTTCCTTCTGTGTATCTGTGTACCTTCCTGTTTTTATAAGGACACTAGCCATTGAATCTAGGGCCTACCCTAACCCAACATGACCTCATCTTAATTTCATCTACAAAGACCCCTATTTCCAAATAAGTTCACATTCTGAGGTTCTGGGTGGATGTGAATTTTTGGGAGATATTATTCCACCATTCCAGAGGGCCATATGGTTACTGTTGGGATAACTCAACCCTGTTGTAGCATATAAGCAGCAATAAACAATACATCAATGAATCAGTGGGCTGTGTTCCAATAAAATTTTATTTATGGACACGGAAATGTGAATTATATGTGATTTTCACATGTCATGAAACATTGTTCTTCTTCTGATTTTTATCCAGTAATGTAAAAAACTATTCTTAGTTTGTGGATCATAGAAACAGTTAAGAGATGGGACAGGGAAGAGCCAGATTTGACCCACGGGTCATAGTTGGCCAACATCTGATAGATAGTGTCGGTGGGCAGACAGAGGTAACTATCGGGTAATTTTCCTTCCTTCTGCTCATAAACCAAAGAGCCAAATTTGTGGAAAACCTGTTTGTGATTTGCATCAAGCAATTTTTGTTAGATAGCTTCATGTTTCAGCAGAGGGAAAACCAGACTGATCCGTAATGATGCTTGTTTGGCAGCATCATTCCTGATACGCTTGCCAAAATTTTGGAGAGGATTTTGTTGTCAAGATTAAGAGGTGATGCAGGCTTAAATGAAGAACATGACCTGGAGTCCTTATACTGAAGGATTAGAACATTTCCCTCATGGGCTCGTAGTATTCCCTGTGCCAAATGTTGGAGTATACTTTGGAGGTGATTTTAAATTAAAGGCATTTTATGACTCAATACTACATGGCATCCTTTGAGATGTTGTCAATCCCTAGATACCCATTCAAGGCCAGATATTAGATAATACTCTGCACATCTGCATTATCTTCTAATGCTAAGAGTTCCCAAGTCATCTAGAGGCAAAGTAAACCTGAACTTTCTGATTTATCGTGTGTATTCTTTTTCATCAGATGTATATGATACACTTTTTAAACTCATTGTGAAAGACTGTGATTATATATATGCCTTTTCAAATTGCAAAACCGATGCATGATCTTTATAGGAAATTTGAATAATGCCAAAATGAGTAATATAAAGAGTGAAAGTTTCCTATAATCCCAATTCCCAGAGATAATTTCTGAGATCTTGGTATTTATTTTTCCAAAAATTTCCACCCCATGTAATTGCGAAAGCAAATGAAAAACTACACTGAACAGATATTTTCCATGTTTCAAGGAGATGGAGGGAAAAAGCTCATGAACGTAAAGAGCAAAACGTATGACTAGGTATACAGATAGTCCCCAACTAACAACGATTCGACTTCTGACTTTTTGTCTTTATGATGGCACAAAAGTAGTATGCATTCAGTAGAAACTGTACTTTGGCAGGGCTCTTGGGTGGCTCAGTCGGGGAAGCATCTGACTTCGGCTCAGGTCATGATATCGCGGTTCATGACTTCGAGCCCTGTGTTGAGTATGTGGAACCTTACATAGAGGTTGCTGACAGCTCAGAGCTTGGAGCCTGCTTCTGATTCTGTTTCTCCTGCTCTCTCTACCCTCCCCCACTCACGCTCTCTGTCTCTCCCTCTCTCTCTTTCAAAAATAAATAAACATTAAAAAAAAAAAGGTAGAAACTGTACTTTGAAGTTTGAATTTTTATCTTTTCTGAGGCTAACATTACATATATATATATATATATATATATATATATATATATATAACAATTATATTATATTATACCAGGCAGTGGCAACCAGCCACAGCTCCCAGCTCCCAGGCAGCCATGCGATCATGAGGATAAACAACTGACACACTTATAACCACTCTGTACCAGTACAGACCTTCTGTTTTTTGCTCTCAGTACAGTATTCAATAGAATATATGCGATATTCAACAGTTGTTATAAAGCAGGCTTTGTGTTGATGATTTTGCCCAACTGTAGGCTATTACAAGTGTTCTGAGCATGTTTAAGATAGGCTAGACTAAACTATGATGTTCAGTAGGTTAGGTGTATTAAATGCATTTTCTTTCTTCTTCTTCTTTTTTTTTTTTTTTTTAACAAAAGCAGGCTTCATGCCCAATGCAGAGCCCAATACGGGGCTTGAATGCATGACCCTGAAATCGAGACCTGAGATGAGGTCAAGAGTCTGACATTTAACTGACTGAGACATCCGGGTGCCCCTGAATTTTCAACTAAAGATATTTTCATTTTACGATGGGCTTATCAGTGAGTAGAGGAAGATATGTAAGTATCTAATTATGCATTGAACTCATAGTATGCTGATAACAGGATATGAAAAAGTCATATTTCCTGATCTTAAGGTATATATCTTTTGTGTTTGTTTTCATTCCAATAAGCAGAGAACTACCCACCATAAGTAATGACTTACATATATATATATACATATATATATATATATATATATGTATATATATATATATATAGCAAAATCTTGTTATTCAGAAACTCTCTAGGCCTTGGGTTTGGCAATGAATCTTTTCTCTCTGCTACAAAGAAATTCTAAACAGATATCCCTCCACCTTCTTCGAGGACATCAATATTTTAGTGAGGTTTTACATCAACACATTTTAGTAGAGGTTTTATCTACTGGGAATTGAGATATCTTGTGACCTTCAGTTTGATCTAGGTAGGAGTTGATTGCCAGGATCTGAAGTGGATTTCAGTAATAACTGGTGTGGTATATGTGCTTAGTAGCCCAGAACAGAATGGCCGAATTATCACCATTCTTCGATGACACGGAATCTTGTATACAAAAGTGGATAATCTTAACACTTACAATATGCCTGCAAGTTGCCAACATCCTCTATTACTAGTGTCTTAGGGAACAGTGTGGGCTTTGGAACCAGACAGACCTGGGCACGAGTCCTAAATTTACCCTCACAATGTGTGGAGCCACAAGTTACTTTAACTCTGAATTTTCTTATCTGCAAAACAGGAATAAATAGTACCCACTTTGTACAAGTGTCATAAAGATTAGTGTTAATGTGTGTGTGAAGCACTGAGCCGGTGTCTCACATTTAGAAGGAGCTCAAAAAATGTTATTTCTTTTTTATTGTTACTATTGGAGAGATCTTTAGATGATCCAATCCAACTCTCTTATTTAACAGGAAGAAATTGGATTCAGGTTTATTGCTCTTAGGTTCCTCGGGTAGTTAGCGGCAGGCCAGGAAGGGTAATTTTGACACTCTGATTCTTCCCCCATCTTTTCATTCACTGAATTCATTCATTCATTTATTCATTCTTTATTCATCATTTATTATGCAGCCATTAAATTCCAGTTATTGTGCTGAAACCTGAGAATATAAAGGAGAATAAAATGCAGACTGTCTTGAGAAACTTACAGTCTAATGGAAAACAAATGCATACATAGATAAATTATTGTTCAGTTTGTTAGATGCTATAAGGAAGTTATTTTATACATATTTGTTAAAAATGGTCTGAATAGTGGCCTGACTTAGCTGTGGGGAAACATTAAGCCTTCATAAGGCAGCATGATATTTGAATCTAGCCCTGAAGCACGTATTGAAGATTTGAAAAGCAGCTAAGTGTGTGTATGTGTTTCAGTATGTGCTTGGGAAGGCAATGGTGGTTGGAGGCGGTGGAAAAAACAGCCTGTGCAGAAGTTATGATGGTGTTAAAGAGTGTGGCATATTCAGGGCAGCTTGGATAGTTCAATGTGGTTTGGGTAGTGGGAAGAGGTGAGACCAGAGGATGCCACACAAAAGTGTCTGTAATGTAGCACCTCTTTTTCTACTGAAATGCAGTCATGCATTTTGTGGTAGCCAGAGTCCTAATGAAAGTTAAGTGTACATAAGGGCATAAATGAGTTTTTGTGATAAAACTCATTGGGATGTTTTGGGATAAAACGTGGTCCACCTTCAAATTAACAGGGCCATGATCGAACAAAGAAATTCTGTGTAATGGTTGACTTACAGATAGTAGGCACTGAATAAGTATTCGTTAAACATTTTTATACAGTGGTCCAGTTACTTTAAATTTACTTTTGATACAAAAATCTAGGACAATATAATAATTTACCCAATTCTGTTAAGTACAATAAAACTTTATTGACTTGTATTACAGTTCATATAATTATGTGCTTTATCTATTGTATTATGGTTATTAATTGACCTTTACAATCTGATTAATATAATTTGCTCATTTTTGTGGGATTTAATCCAGATAAAATTTCTTTTGATGGTTGCTAATTTGGCAAGGGGAATAGTCTGTACTGTCATAACTATTTAATTACATCACATTTCTATGTTTAGTTGAAGTTCTGTCTCTTGTGCTCAGCATTTTACAGCATTTATGTATACCTTATGTGAATGAATATTTCCTGTTTTGATTTTGTTAAGGTGATTTATAGAAGTTTTTGTATGTGTATAATTAAAAAATTCCACCATGTATGTTTTTTTTTAGTGCAATTTAAATTATATCATCTTTGGAAAAGCGCTTTTTTCAGTATATTTTTCTATGCCTCCTATCCTAACATAACCATATTTCTACATCCCTTCGTATTTTGTTGATTCAGTGATTTGTTACTTTTCTTCTCAGTTTTTCAGGAAGTTATCACTGTGACATTTATTGCACTAAATTTACTCAGCCTATCTTATAACTTTGTAATATAATTCTGAAGATGATCTGATTATAGAAACTTTAGCCTTGGTTTTGTTAAAAAGGATTTCTTTTAATGGGGCACCTGGGTGGCTCAGTCAGTTAAGTGTCCAATTTCGTCTGATGTCATGATCTCATGGTTTGTGAGATTGAGTCCTGCCTCAGGCTCTGCACTGACAGTGTGGAGCCTGCTTGGGACTCTCTCTCTCTCTCTCTCTCTCTCTCTCTCTGCCCCCCCCCACCCCTCTCTCTGTGTCTCAAAATAAATAAACTTAAAAAAAATTAAGTTCTTAATTAGTAGGTTTATAAAAATTCAAGGATTTTTGGAACCACCCTTGGTACGTTTCCTATGTCTTTAAGCTCAACCATACTCGAGAAATACCCCAAGTCTGGGAATAATCACAACTGCTCTTGACTGCATGAAGCCAAGAACTTAGTCTGGCTGTGAAATTTTATCGTTAACTTCTTATCCCCATCACTGGGCCTTACCCCAAAAGAGGATGAAGGGAGCCGAATCTCCTCAGGGGTCTGTTCAAGAGGCAATTAACATTCCTACCTAACCATTCTCTTCTTGCTCCCTTCGTAGGCTCAATACTTAGACTCCCCCTCACCCTCAGTCTGGATTCTTTCAGTGAGTCCTAATTATATTCATGGCCTTGGCTTTTAGGCTGAGGTAGCCTTTATGATCAATTTACGGGCTATTTTCAAAGAAACTTCCCAGTGTTTTACAGGGACTTTATTTACTTTCACAAGACCTCATCAATGTATTCATTATACAGAACCACATTGGTTGGCTTTCCTACTCTTTCCTTCACGCTGCCACCGCCATAGGAAATTACATTGCAGGCAGAGGCTTCACGCAGAGAAAAGATGTCTCCTTATTCCGTGGAAGCAATTTCTGTTCTATGTGTTACTTCGGCTGTCATAACGTTCTCAGGCATGAACTTCACTCTCTCGATTAATATTTATAGCCTGCTCTTTAGGTACCTGTAATGTCGGTGTCTGTGGGAGTGGGGAGCTCAGTACGTGGCAGGCGGGAGGGTTGATACGGTCTGTTAATACATAAAGACACCAGGGTTGTCCGAAGGTTCCACTGTCACAGAAAGCCCTGGGACTCATTCTGGCCACTCCAAGTAGCAGGTGGCATGACCCATTGGACTTGGGGCAGAGGACCCCAGCCCCTCGATGTTATTATCGCCGCTCGCTACTGGTTTGCTCTGTGACTTCAAGCAGTTCCTTGATGTTCGATACCTTTATTTCCCCACTTGTGATGTGGACTGAAAGACTGGCTCCGTGGAGCTTGTTGCAAACAGGACAAATGGCAGGTCTGGGAGGCTGACTTCAAGACATTCTCCTGTTCTCAGGAAGGATAAAACTGGAGTTTTTTCTTCCCCCTGGAAAGAAGCTCCTTCCAGGAGTAGCTCACAGTTACAGGCACTGGAAAGGCCGGTCTGCGCTCTTCGCTCTGCTGACGCTCAGATCCTGCCCAGCTCTGGCTTAACACAACCATATTGCAGGTCTCCAAGTAGATCATGATACAGGATCTGGGCAGGCTTGGAGAGCAAAGAAAAAAAAAAATGCTGGAATGTCTATCTGGATTGAGAACTGCTCAGGAGCCATTTACGTAAACGTTTCTAATCTCTGTCATTAAGTTAGCAGGTGATTTTTGACAAACTACCTTATGCTTTGTATCAATTTTTGTGATTTATTAACTCATTATTGTTTATTCAATTAACACATGTTCTTGGAGAATCCACTATGTCTACGATATCATAAAATGCTATCCAAATTTTAGGGTTTAGGTCAAATGCTGCCTTCTCCATGAATGTTCTTTGAGACCTTTATTTGCAGGTACTCTTTCTTTGCTCTGGTTTCCTACTTTTTAACGTTCTTATGTGATGGTAAATATTAATGTTCTTTGTGTACATGTTCTCTTCCTATACTATAATTCTTATTTATCATCGAATCCCTAACCTGTACATCCCTTTGTACTTTACAGATAACGCAATAAATATGTAATAGAAGATATAGAAAAATAGCAGTAGTATAAGACAGTATATGATACAATGTGGGCAGATGGGTGGTACAGATAACATCTGTTCAGAGAATTAGGAGAAAGTGACTTGATGAGGAGGCACAGCCCCTTGGAAGTCGCCAGGGTGGTAATGAGTGGAGGGGGAGCGAAGGCATTTCAAGTAGAGAAAAAGCATTAGCAAATGGCACACGTGGAAGAGAATATATCTTTGGGGAGCCGGGAGGAGATGATAGACAGTAAGTAACCACTAGAGGAGGGGACATTGCGAATGTCAAGCTAAGGCAATTAAATTCTTCTGAAAGCCAAGGCTAGCTGCTCAACAATGCTTGAGCAAGTGAGTGACAAGATCAAAGAGATATCTCAGGAAGATTTCTCGGGGAATGGTATGCAAGGTAGTGAGAGAGCCAGGCAGCGGGGCGAGAGAGAAGAATTAGTTACTCGTGCAAGCGCGTGTGAGCACCTTTGCCCCAGGTATGGAGGTGTGAGGCAGTGCGACCAGAGCAGAGGAAGGGACTCTAAAGATTACCAAATGCAAGGATCAATAGGAGGGTGTGGCTGAGTTGAGGAGGAGGAAAAGGGTGGAATGAAAACTGACTCCACGTTCCTGTGTTTGGACGACTCGGAAAATAGTGATATCATTTATAATAATCAGAAAATCCATCTTGGAAGGAAAATAATGCATTCAGCTTTGGACATTTCTGCTTGAGAAATGCACTGGAATGGGCGGGTACAGAGGAGACAGCTGTTCAAGTTCAGGACTGGAGGTTAGGAAGAGGGTCCTAGGTAAGGAAGTTAATGCAGATAGAGTCCAGCGACTTGCTCTTGTTATAAGCTGGCAGGACAAAATCCTATTTGGTTTTGCCATCTGCCTTTGCCTTTTGTAAAGCGCCTGGCGCATAGTAGGCATTTTGTGAATCTTTTTTTTTTTTTTTTTTTTTTTGCAAGCTACCTGGAATCATAAGCAGCCCTGTGCCACCTGTGTCTATGCTCAAGGTACAACGAAAGCACTTAAATGTGGAATTCACAAGCCCATAAAATACTTAGGTAACAGTCTTAGTCTTCTCCCTCTCCTGGGAAATATTTTATTAGTACAAGTTACCAAATTCAGTTTTATAACTTGTTTTAAATATAAAATATGTTGAAAGGCTCTAAGCCTGTTACAGGCAGGATGCCTCAGTTAATTGGTATTTTGTACTCGCTGAGCTCTCAGGACCCTTAAAATTCTCAGAAATCTATGTTTCTTGAAGTCAAGTAAAAAAAAAAAAAACAACCAAATAGAACTTAGCTAAACCTACCAATCATTGAAATATTGAGCGTGTGTTTTACACCACACACCCCTCCCGTTGGCCCCATGCTGCTCTGTAAAGTAATCCAGTACTGAAAATGATCACTGAGACTTGCGAACGGGACGTTTTGGTTCCACTTCTGCAGCTTTGTGGTCTGCTTCTCTCCTCCCAGCCTGGGAGTGCTGGAGCGATGCATCTTTCCACGGGTGCAGGGAAGAAGTCAGTTCTCAGAGGTGCTGGACCGATGCCTGGTTGCTCCTGGAGAATTGTGCGGCCGCCAGCGCAGCTGCGCTCCTGGTTACACGCTGACCAAGAAAAGTCCCTTTCTATGCCCTGATTTCTCAGCCTGTAGACACCGAGGCACCAGGATGTTGCAAGGAATGGGGAGGCGCTCTGCCCTATAAGTATGACCTCCCCGAGTTGCCCCCCTTCCTCCTCGCTCTAGCCTAAACTACGGTTTACACTAATGCAGCACTGAGACGACACAGGGAAGTCTCTCCTCCCTTCTGAGAAAGACAGGCACCCCTGCCAAGCTGCAGAGAAAGAAAGGACAGCAGGATGGTAGGAAAGGGCCTTTTTTTGGTTTCTGCTGCAGTGACTGGAGGAGGTGTGGCATCATCGCAAAGCCCTGAATTGGGACACAGCAGGAGGGGTGCTACTCCTTAGCTGTGTGACTCTTTTCAAGTTACTCTCCCACTCTGAGCCTGCATTTCCTCTTTGCAAAGTGTGGGTCTCCAACTAGATGATCTCTAAAGCCTCTTTCCTTTCCTAATATTCTATTCTTTTTTAATTTTATGGGGTGAAAGAAATAAACACTTTAAGTTAGTCTTGTCATAATACCACTGGATTACTAGGCCACGTCTAGGTCACAGATAAACACTTCTCTATGCTTTTTAAATACCCTGGGAAGAATAAAGAAAAAGTAAGTTCGGAGGATAAAATTGCCCTTCACCTTTCTGTTAAATTCGGGAAACCACAACCTTGATCTAGGGTTCATAAATTGGCCAGAACCTGAGTTTTGAGGTGGTAACCACTTGTAGGCTGAACTTGTAGGCTGGCCTTGAACGTGTACGCGGGGCTCCCGGCCTGAAGGACTAAGTTACAGCATGGAGGCAAACCAGCTTCTGATTAAACCCTTCCACCTAGCTCTGCTTCTGGTTATTAGGGGGCGAGCTTTCGGTTGCCACTGTGAGTGGGAAACGGGGTTGGTGCAGACCCTTGGCGGGGGTTGGCATCTCTCTGCTCATGCGTGTTGTTCACGCTGAAATCCCATAATGTCCCCCAGGCAGCTTAATTCTGTGGTAGAACCAACTTGAATAATTAAACAAAGCAAAGATTTGACAACACTGTACTTGTGGTACAACACAGCTGTGATTCCGTGAGCTCAGCAGGGAGAAGGAGTTGGGGGCATCTGTCACAGCAAAAGCATGCTTTGGAACAAATAACAATTTAGCAGACATCCCATGTGCTCTAGAATAGAGGCTATGAAGAATATGGTCCGTCAGGAGTGAATGGGTCATGGCGTCTGTCTGGGAGATGTTCAAGGGGCAGTTCATGTCCGCTTGGCCATGGGCGTCTTATGAAACGAATCTCCGTGCCAGGGGTGGGTCACCACATGTTACTCTTCTTCTAGAAACACTTAGTAATTGGTTCGTGGATGAGCGGTAAGTAAACAGCTGGAGAAAAAGATCAGTCTTTGGCACAAGTAAAAATTTGATACCTTTTGTGTGTGTTGGTGGGAACCCTAAAAGTTGAAAAAGACTACAGATTCTTTGTCTATGAGATATAACAGAAGTTGGTGTGTTTGAAAGAATTTCTTCCCTGTTGCCTTCTCCTACTGGGTAAGGCTTTAAAGAAGTAAAAATGGTTCATAAGAAGTAACCAGTTTTCTGATGCGGGACTCTGATTCTCTGCATTGCAAAAGGATTCTCCTTTATTTATCTCGAATGTGATGGCTCTTTGTGTTCCCAAGCAGGACAGGGGATGCTTTTCAATAGTTGTTTCCTCCCCAGTGACAGTCAGTTCTGCAGAAGCCATTTGTGCAGGGAGCATGATCTGCTCAGCAAATGAGAACCTGAGCCTGTTAAGCATTGGGGCAATTCTGTGACGCCGTATCTCTACAGAGCAGCAGTGAGCTCAGATCTTAACGTTATATACCTTTGAACTGCAGGGCTCGGCTACAGGAAGAGATCAGCATTGATTCTAAAAAGCAGCAACATTAATATGTGATTTGTATATCTGACTTCAGAAATCTCCAATAAAGTTAAGTTACTGTCATGCTTCTTTGTGTGTGATTAATATAACTGCAATCATAGTTGTTTTCTAAAAAAAAAAAAAAAAAAAAGTCAGTGCCCTTCAGAATTCAACTTTTTCTCATTTTTAACATGGGCAACTTATGTAGTTTAAGATCACAGTAAAGTTCTGAAAGCACATATTTCAAATATTATGGAAGATGTGTGAAAATATTAAATATTGATTTTTTTTTAACTCTTTAAAATCTTTTTTCTGATCTGGGCTGTCTTGCATTGACTTTTTTTTTTTCCTCTTGTTTTCATTTATTTTTCCCTTCTTGACTTCTGTCTCCGATTTTGGAGATGTCTCCCTTCCTTGTCCACTGTGGAATCCACATGGCATTTTGTTCTTTCTCCATCAGATAATGTCTTCATCCTGGTCTGATGACCACAGCACCAACCAGGTATCTGTCCATCACTCTGGTCCCATCTCTGTCAGACTTGTGGTGGGTCTGCTGCAACAATAACTGCCTGATAGATTGGTCACAAAAGTCATTTTCTATAGAAAATTCTCTTCCCTTAGGTCCTACTGTTGACCGCCCTACTCAAAACGCTGTCCCATGTTCTCGCCTGGCCAGTCCCAGAACCTGGCATTCTTGTGGCCGTGACGGACCCTCTCATTCTTAGTTATCCCATGCCTATAACTTCACTGGGTCTCCCTACGTGAAGTTTCTCAACTTTGATCACTACAAAATATTTCAGAACAAAAATTTCTTTACTTTCTGGTGTGTTTGCAACCCACTTGGCTTCAAATTCTTTTATCAGATTTTCCTCATGTTTAGCTTTACCTTTAATGTATCCACATGTAACTTTTAGGGCAAAGCTCCCAGACTCCCATTACTTAAGTTTCCTCATTGTAGGCTACATATACTTTTTCTATAAAGCCTTGGCCATTGTCAGTCGTATCCCTCCCACGGGTCTACTCCCAAAGGTGCTCAACGTCTTTTCCCCTGTTCTGGAATGCACTCCTTCCTTTTATTTGCCAAATCCACGTCTATATGGAGCAGTGGCTTAGAGCTTGGGTGCTAGGGGCCAGATGTCCTGGGTTCAAATTCTAGCTCTGCCATTTGCCATCTGATTCCTGTTGTACAAGACACTTAAACTACCTGAGCCTCAATATCTTCATCTTTAATATGGAGATGATAATAGGACCTTACTTGATAAGGCTGTTGTAAAGACTGAATGAGTCAGTTCACATAGAGCTTAGAATGGGTCTTCACACGGTGAACACTACTTACTCACACACATTCAACGTTTCACTGGTCTTCACTGTCTGAAGCTATGTCTCACCCCAGTGTCTTTTCTTTTCATCCTCTGAAGACTGAACACAAGATTCTGCACGTAGAAGTTGCTCAATAAATATTTGTTGAAATCATCTAGAGAGTGTTGGGAAACAGCTGACTTCTGTGGGTTTGGGACTTGACTCTTGGTTGCCTGAGAAAAGAACAGGGCACTGCCATATATCCTATGTCTTATGCTGTGTCCTTGGTCCCTATAAGAGGGCCTGACATATGGTGAATGCTCAAAATTTGCTATAAATGTTTGAGTAAATGAATGAATGAAATAAATTGTCAAACTTTTCAAAGTTTAATTTAGCAACCACTTGAGTCACGATGAAATAGTGTAATTTATTTTTAAATTAGAAATCATTTTTAGCGCTAGGAATAATAGTATATATAAAAAGAAAAGTTATATATAAAATATATAATATATATGCACATGTAAAATATGCATACATAGAATATATAGTGTATCTGTTAAGTATGCATATTATAAGTTAAGTATACATATTATAAAACCATATACATCTTATGTATATATATATATTTTTTGAAAAGTAAAAAAAAGACAAAACATACACAACCTCATAACTGAAAATATCTGTATTTTCCTCAAATGTATGTATAGATTTTTTTTAGATGCGTAGATTTAAAAATAATGAAATCGAATCATACTGTTCTTACTATTTTATAAACTCCATCATTTTGTTTACTTACACTTGTAGGTGTGAACTAGATGTCTACTCTATAATAAACACTAACAGTGGGTTACAGAGTCCATCGATTTTTTGGTTTTTTTCTTCTTTCGACACATCTACTCGTTCAGTCCCACTTTCTTACCCCTATGGTGTCTATTTGGAAATGTTACAATTTAAAATTTCCCAGAGGGGGGAAGTCTAAATTATACTAGGACATATTAGCATTCCAGAAAATATGCTTAATAACTTTGCTTTTACTTTGATTTTCCTTTTAGTTTGATTTTATTATATTTTATTTGACATGGATTTATAGCTGAAATTCCCCATTTATTTCAGAACAAACACTGAAATTAAGGATTTAGCAATAGAGCATACAGGTGGTGCACACTTCGGTAGATGTTTTCAAGGAGATTAAAGCCTTTTGCTTTCTATTTAGCAAATGTACCATTCAACTGTATGTGGTGGGAGGGTCTCGCAAGTAGCTCTCTCTTTCTCTTACAGCTGTAAGAGAAAGTAAGGACACTGCTGCTTCTCCCCAATTCCATTTTTGTTTACAAAGGACTTTCAGTTTTAAAGGTCACTATAATGTCAAAATGGCTGAACAAAAGGGCACAACAATTGACCGGAAAAATGACAATGATTTAACCAAGAAGCCTTCCATTGTAAATGGGGCAAGAGTAATAGAGAAGGTGTTGGATCAAGGGAACAGTTTGGGCCCTGCTGTTGAGAGCCTCAGGTAACTGCTGCAGGGATTGTGCCACTCTACCTGGCCTTGTGGGTGGCTGGGACAGCCCCGTGGCTGGACTGGCCTTGAACCAGGAAGCCAGGTTGTCAGTAAGCTCACTTTGCTTTCACAAATATTTACTAACCACCACTTTCTTCTCCTTATCGCCACAGAAATGAAAAAAAAAAGGGAAAAGCAATTTTAAAAAGCAACATGAATTTCAGTTTCAGGTTTGTGAGGTATTACAGATAAAGAGTTATGCTGAAGGAGCTTTTTTTGTTTTGTTTTGCTTTAACACAAGATTTTTGTGTCTCCTGATTCACTGAAACAGCATAGCAAGTAAAAGTTTAAGAGATGAATTTCAGATAGAACCTATAAGTGAAATTAATACACATATCCAGTTTGCAAGTTGGGCTGTGTTTTGAGTCTAGAGGATAAGGGGATAGAATGAGGAGAAAAGGTAGTAATACTCACATATCTAATTAAGGGTTATTGGGGTAATTTAATTATGCCAAGGATAAATAATAATATTTCATGAAATGACAAAGATAATCCTGAAGAAATGGACAATTTCTATAAGGTCCCTACATACCATATCATACCTTTAACCAAAAGAAAATTACAATATATACACCAAAGTGTCCTTGTAATAGTTTTGAATAACTGTGGCATGTTTTCTTAGTCCAATGGTTAATATGGGCAAGTCAGAGATATTTCATTATTCCAAAGGTTCTGTGGAAGGAGTTTTTGGTAATGTCTCTATAACTACTAATAGAAAAGTACATTTTTGTGACACTGAATTTTATTTACTTGGAGTTTGTCTTCTAAACGTGTAATGTCCAGGGACGCCTGAGTGGTTCAGTCGGTTAAGCGTCTGACTTCAGTTCAGATCATGTTCTCATGGATTGTGAGTTCAAGCCCCGCGTCGGGCTCTGTGCCGACAGCTCAGAGGCTGGAGCCTGCTTCAGGTTCTGTGTCTCCCTCTCTCTGTGCCCCTCCCCCCGCTCACGCTGTGTCTCTCTCTGTCTCAAAAATAAATAAACATAAAATAAATAAATGTGCAATGTCTAAAGAGAATGACACTCTGAAAGCACAGTACAGCTTCAGCTGGTCAGTTCCATTTCTTCCTCACTTTAAATCTGTTTTAGGCTTATGCAACACCAACAGAATAGAATGATTACTAAAGTATTTACTTTGTAAAGATACTAATTTTCCAACAGACTTTTCATACATTAGGAGGTCCTTGGGAATCAAATCTTATCTTTTTCTTTCTCCCTGCCTTCTAGCTCCCTGTCTGGTAGAACTTGTAAAGTAAATTGTTTCAATGTCCTTGAACATTTTGTTCACATACTTTGAAAAAAGGCAGGGGTGCAAAATGATGTTTTTCCAGGTACCATATTACAAAAAGAAAAAGAGTGCCTATTAGTCCAGCTTCTATATAAAACTTTTCAGTCTTCCAATTTATGAAAGCACAGCTAACTAGAATATTAGAGCTAGGTAGAAAAACTTTTAATGAACCCTTTGATTTACTAGAATTAGAAGATATTTAAGGGGCACCTGACCTGGCTGGCTCAGTTGGTAGAACATATAACTCCTGATCTCAGGGCTGTGGGCTTGTGCCCCTGTTGAGTGTAGAAATTACTTAAGAGACTAAAGTGTTTTGTTTTTTTTTTTAAGATATTTAAAGGATCACTTAGGCTCTGAAGCTAAACCAAATATTATCAATTTTTTCTTAATATAAATATGATATAGAAGCTCAATGAAAACGTTTGTGAAAAATAACACATACATCTGTGTATTTATTCCAGTCACTATATACCTTAGTTTTGTCTGTTTTTGCAACTTGATGTAGATGGGGATCATCAGTGCCACCAACAATCAGAATTTATGTTCTGATCGTTCTACCGTCCTCGCCAACACTTGATACTGATGAACTTCATTTTTCTTTTTTTATTGGAGTATAGTTGACACACAATGTTGCATTCGTTTCAGATGTGCAACTCAGTGAGCTAACATTTTTGTACATTCTGGTATGTCCACCACAAGTGTAGTTACCCTCTTTGCTGTTACATTGTTACATCGCTACTACACCATCATTGACTGTATTCTTCGCACTGTGCCTTTGATTCCCTGTTGCTTACTCATTCCATAACTGGCAGCGTATACCTTTCACTCCCCTTCATTCATTTTGCCTGGCCTCCCACCCCCTGATATCAACAAACTTAAAAATTTTGCCTTTCCGGTGTTTGGCAACCGTATCTTGCAATTTTGGTTTGCATTTCCATGATAACTGACAGGATTGGACATCTTTGAACATCTTCTAATATTGTTTTCATACATTTCTGTTTTATTTTCACTTATGCCTCTTTTTTCGATTGGATTGTTAATATTCTTCTTCAAATATACAGAAAATTTTCATATATTTGGATGCTACTCCTTTGCAAATTATGCTTTGCAAATATATTTTCTCTGGTAAACTTACAACGTATGTATATTTTATCGTGGAGGTTTCACTTGTATTCTGCAAAGTGAATGGTCTTACGTGTACAGAGCTACTGTCTCTGTGTATACCCAGGTAGCCATGACCTACATCAGGATATAAGCTATGTCCAGGACTGCAATAGAATCCCTTATGCCTCCCTTCTATTTGAAGCTCCTGAACTGCACAAACTCACAGTACTCTACTTTTACCATGCTGGTTTAATTTTATTTGGTGTTAACTCTTAAAGAATGGAATAACATCTACTATTTTTACTTGGGTTCTTTGACCCAACATTGTATTTGAGAGATGTGTGTAAAAATGCTCTTCTTTTTTATTGCTGTGTAGTATTCCACGGTGCAGCCATTTTGCAATTTTTCATTCTACAGTTGATGTGCACGTGGGTTCATGTGTCAAGCAATTAAATATTCTTGCTGTAAACATTCCTGTACTTGTCTTTTGATGAACAACAGTCCTCAGTTTCCTTGGGTTTATACCCAGGAGTGGAATTTCTGGGCATTGATGTATTGCATGTTTGCCAAACTGTCTCGTTTTCTCTTTAGTGTGCATTCGCCTGACGACTAACGATGTTGAACAACTTTTCATAGGCTAAATCGTCATTCGTAAATTTCTTTTATTTTCTTTTGCTCTTTTCTTTTTTTTTTTGGATTGTCAGTTTTTCTGATTTTGATCTGTATTTCTTTGTAAACTATGGATTCGAGTCCGTGGTTAGGCACATGTAACACAACTATCTTCTTTCAGTTTATGACTTGCCTTTTCAGTCTCTTCGTATTGTGTTTGGATAAACAGATGTGCTTAATTTTAATGATATCCAATTTATGACTTTTATAATAATGTTTAACATTACGTTAAACATTCATCTTTAAGAAATCTTTGCCTATGCCAAGGTTATATGTTCTCAATCTAGAAGTCTGGCTGTTTCAGCTTTCATGTTTTGGTCTATAGTACGTTTTGAAAAAAAATTTTAAGTAGTAGACACCATGCCCGTTGTGGGGCTCGAACTCACAATCCCGAGATCAAGAGTCTCATGCTCTACTGACTGAGCCAGCCCGATGCCCAAAATTTGAAATTCTTTTGGTCGTATAGTGTGAGGAAGTCAGGCTTCCTATTTTTCTTCCTATATGGATACCCAGTTGGCCCGACAATTTCAACAAATTGTTGAAACATTTTTTCACTGCATTGCGGTGACATCTTTGTTATAAATCAGATGATTGTATGCATGTGCCTCCAGTGCTATTCTCTTCTATTAACATATTTGCATCCTCTGTGCACCTTTTGATAGGTAATATTTCTAAAATATAGACAAATATATCAGTCTTTTCCTTTATAGTTTATACACTGTTATGTCCTCCCTAACTCAAAGTAATAAAGATGTATTTCCATGGTGTGTACACCTGAAAGTTTTATAGTTTTATCTTTCAAAATTTTAAAAACTTTTAGGTTATAAGTATTTAATCAACTTGCAACTGATTTTTGAGACTCGTTTGAAGAAGAAATTCAATTCTGTTTTTTTCCACATATAGTTGAATCATCCCTGCATTATATTTGGAGTAGCCCCCTTTTTTTTCTTCTTTGAGCTACTCCTATCCCAGCGCTGTCACAGATTAACTTTCTATATACTCATGGGTTTGTTTCTAGACTCTGTGTTTTGTTCCATCGATCTATTTATCTGTTCTTGTATTGGGACCACACCACCCTGATTACCATATTTCCAAAGTTTCCAACACTTTACTTCTTTCAAGAGTATCTTGACAATTTGTGGCCATTTGCAGCTCCATATGAATTTAGAATAAATTTGTCAATTCCACAAAAATCCTTTTTAGGATTTTGTTTGGGTTTGCTTTGTATCTACAAGCTAATTTAATGAGAATTGTCATCTCTAGAATATTAAATTTCCCTATAGATTATGTGGTGTATCGTTGAAGGTTTTTTTTTTTTTTAGGATTTTCTTTAATGTCTTATATAAATCTCTCCATGAAGGTATTATACTTTATTTGTTAGATAACATATAGATCTTATATTTTTCTTATTATTACAAATAATATATTCTTTACTCTCTTAATCATGAAGTTTAATATATATAGAAAATACACCTGTATTTGGAGTTTAACAAATAATTTTAATAATTTTTTTAAGTTGATTTATTTATTTTGAGAGAGAGAGAGAGAGAATACAAGCGGGAGAGGGCCAGAGAGAGAAGGAAAGAGAGAATCCCAAGCAGGCTCTGCACTGTCAGCACAGAGCCCAACTTGGGGCTCTAACTCACAAACCTTGAGATCATGACCTGAACCAAAACCAAGGGTTGGATGCTTAACCTACTGAGCGACCCAGGTGGCCCAGTTTAACAAATGATTTTAAAGTGAACACCCATGTTAATTAACAGTACTCAGGTCAACCAATAGGGTATTTTTAGCCTTGTAGCAAATATTCCAAGTTGCAATCCCCAGTCCCTTCCAGAAGTAACAACTGTCCTGACTTTTTAAATAATCACAAATTTACTTTATTTTTCTTTTTTTAGTTTTAACACCTAGATATACCATCTTAAATAATGTAGTTTACTTTTGTCTGTTTTTGGACTTCTTATGAACGGAATCTTTATGCATTCTCTGTCGTGTTTCTTTTATTCAACATTATGTTTGTATGATTGATCCATGTTGTAATGGTATGTTTTTTAAAAACTAGATTTTTAACATTTTGCTTCTGGAGCTTAGAAATTCAGTTGATTTTGCCTACTGATTTTGTATATAAGACAGTGATTTTCAGACTTTAGACAACAGGCAGTGCAGAACTGTGGCCCTAGAGGAAGGAAAATAAATGAGGAGAGCCCTATAAATGCCTGTTTGCTACCTGGGGAGAATTCCAGGCTGAAGTACAGTGGGGGAAAACCTGAACAGCCTGGCGGGCTCCTTGAATCCAGGATACTGAGCTCAAGATTCAAAGGTACCAGGGCTGCTGAATTCTCAAGGCAGAGCAACGCAGATGAAAGAGCTGAGGGGCGCCTGGGGGGCTCAGTCAGTTAAGGGTTGGACTCTTGATTTCCCTTCAGGTCATGATCCCAGGGTTGGGGGACTGAGCCCTGCATGCTCAGCATAGAGCCCTCTTAAGAGTCTCTCTCCCCCTACCCTATGACCCAGCAATAGCACTGCTAGGAATTTACCCAAGGGATACAGGAGTACTGATGCATAGGGGCACTTGTACCCCAATGTTTATAACAGCACTCTCAACAATAGCCAAATTATGGAGAGAGCCTAAATGTCCATCAACTGATGAATGGATAAAGAAATTGTGGGTTATATACACAATGAAATACTACTTGGCAATGAGAAAGAATGAAATATGGCCTTTTGTAGCAACGTGGATGGAACTGGAGAGTGTGATGCTAAGTGAAATAAGCCATACAGAGAAAGACAGATACCATATGGTTTCACTCTTATGTGGATCCCGAGAAGCTTAACAGAAACCCATGGGGGAAGGGAAGGGAAAAAAAAAAAAGGAGGTTAGAGTGGGAGAGAGCCAAAGCATAAGAGAGTCTTAAAAACCGAGAACAAACTGAGGGTTGATGGGGGGTGGGAGGGAGGGGAGGGTGGGTGATGGGTATTGAGGAGGGCACCTTTTGGGATGAGCACTGGGTGTTGTATGGAAACCAATTTGACAATAAACTTCATATATTGAAAAAAAAAAAAAGAGTCTCTCTCCCCTCTCCCTCTGCCAATCACCGGCTTGTGTGTGCGCTCGTTCTGTCTCTTTCTAAAAAAAAAAGAGAGAGAGAGAGAGCTGAAAAGAACTCTAGAATTCTGCAGAGGATTTGAGAATCTGCTGCTGGCTAAGGATCAGCACAGGTGTGCAAGGAAACTATTTAAAGTCAGGAAAAGGCCTTCACAAAAAGATCAAACAGACAGTCCCCAAACTTCACACAGGATGAAAATGGTTTGTATCCCTACCACCCAGAGTGGAAAGACCTCCTTGATATTGACACAAGGTATCAATATCAGGTAGAATCCTCACAAGGGGTACTTGGTTGGATGATTAGTCTAGACGTTCAGTCCCACCTCTAAAAGAGAACTTAAAAGGAGTCAGACGGTTTCCAAGTACCTTAACCATGTCCCAGAGCAGAATCAAGGATATTCATAAGAATACAAAAACATCCAGGACCCCACAAAATAAAATTCATAACATCTGACATCCAGTAAAAAATTAACAAGCATTCAAATAAGCAAGAAAATGCAGCTCAAGATGGGGGTGGGTGGGAAATAGCAATCGATTGAAATTAATCCAGAAATGACACAGATAAAAAATCACTCCACTGTGGTAAATATTTTCCAATTTTTAAGTTATTTCTAATAATATTTACTTTATATTTTTAATATTGTTCTTGCACTTCTATTTTTTATTTTCCCATTTATTTTATTTCCTATTTATTTTATGTTTTAAAAGATAAGGTTTGAACTCTCTTATATTATCCCAACACAGACTTCTTTAGTCCCACTTACTCCTATTTGTTATATTACGCGTTTTTTGTTAATATTGACATGGTTAAAAATTTTGTTCACCGCTAAGATACAAACTATACTATACTCCTGGGGCGGGGGGGTGGCGGGTACCTGGGTGACTCAGTTCATTAAGCTTCTGACTTCGGCTCAAGTCATGATCTCTCCCTCTCTCACTGCCCCTCCCCTCCTTGCACTGTCTCTCTCTCTCTCTCTCTCTCTCTCTCTCTCTCTCTCTCACATGCATGTGCTCTCTCACTCTCCCTCTCTCAAAAATAAATAAACATTAAAAAAAAACACAAAAGAAAGAAAGAAAGAAAAGAAAAAGAAAGAATATCTTTCCCAGTGCACCTGGGTGGCTCAGTTGGCTAAGTGTCCAACTTTGTCTCAGGTCATGATCTCAAGGTTTGTGAGTTTGAGCCCCACATCAGGCTTTCTCTGTCAGCACAGAGCCTGCTTCTGATCCTCTGTCCCCCTCTTTATCTGCCCTGTCTCTGCTGCTTCTTTCTCTCAAAATAAATAAATAAGCTTGAAAACAAAATATTTTTCCCTCAAAAATTAGAAGACGTTAATTCTTTAATTTTTCACTAAAAGTGCTATTATTTGAAATTCGATGCTATTTTTTAGTAATTTTTTTTATTTTTAATTTTTTTAATGTTTATTTATTTTTGAGAGAGAGAGAGAAAGAGCTTGAGCAGGGGTTTGGGGGGGAGAACAGAGAGAGAAGGGGAGACATAGAACTGAAGCAGGATCCAGGGCTCTGAGCTGTCAGTACAGAGCCTGATGCAGGCCTTGAACTCACAAACCGTGAGATCGTGACCTGAGCTGAAGTCAGACGCTTAATCAACTGAACCACGTAGGTGCCCCAAAATTCAATGCTATTTTTATGTAACCTTCTGGAAACTTACAGAATCTTCTCTTTGTTCCAAGTGCTCTGCAGTTTCACAGTGATGTGCCTTGGTGTGCCTTTGGGCCTTGAAATTGAGTCCAGAAATCTATGCTTATTAGTTCTGGAAATTTCTTATATTATTTCTTTAATAATGTCCTGTCTGCCAATTTAGCTGAGCTTTCTTTTCAGAATTTCTGTTATTCAGCTATTGATCTCCTGCATTGATCCTCTAATTATCTTATCTTTTCTCCACTATTTTCAAGGCCTTTATCTTTTCATTCTACTTTCCTGGAGATGTTCTCAACTTTATCTTCCAACCTTTCTCTTGTTTTTGCTTTGTTTTGTTTTTCCATGTTATTTTTAAATTTCCAGAGCTCTTTTCTGAATGTATTTTTCTTTCTTTTTTTTCCTTTCTTTTCTATCTCCCTCCCTCTTCCCACCCTTCCTTCCTGTCTATAGTTTTTTTTTTTTTTTTTTTTTTTAATGTTTATTTTTGAGAGGAGAGAGAGTGAGCAGGAGAGGGGCATACAGAGGGGGACAGAGGATCCAAAAGGGGCTCTGTGCTGACAGAAGACAGCCCGATGTAGGGCTCAAACTCATGAACTGGGAGATCATGACCTGACCCAAAGTCAGACACTTAACCAACTAAGCCACCTAAGAGCCCCTGTAGTTTTTGTTTTTTAAAAAAATCTTTTATTTGCTTTTCTGTTTCCTTCATTTTCCCCCTATGCTGTGCTGTTTTTTCCACCTATGAGCTTGTTAGAGTTTTTTTTATTTTTTAATGTTTATTTATTTTAAGAGTGAGAGTGGGGGAGGGGCAGAGAAAGAGGAAGAGAGAATCCTACAGAGACTCTGCACTGTCAGAGCTCAAAGCCTGACCTGGGACTCAAACTCATGAACTGTAAGATCATGACCTGAGCCGAAACCAAGAGTCCGCTGCTTAACCGCCTGAGCCATGCAGGCGCCTCTCTTGTTAGAGGTTTTAACCAAATGTCTAAGGATCCTTGACTATTTATTCATATTATGAGTGAAGCATTAGAAAGCTAATTAGAATCTGGGAACAGGGGTTTCACCATTATGACTTCTGCACTAGATAGAATTCTAGTAGGTCCTCCGTAACAAATTTATTTCAGAAAATTTCTATTACTAGCTTGTTACGATGAAAAGAAAAAAAAAACTGGGATGGATTTTGTATTTCAGCAGTGTTTTCTTGGCATCTACTGAAGTCATCATACACTCTTTAACCTTTAATCTGTCGGTATAATTTCCTAATGGTAGGGTTTCTAACAGCAGTATTTCAGAAGGGCTTTGCTGCCCTTCTCCAAGGAGAAGCTAAAATTTTCTACTTTTTAAGAAAAGGGTGGGAAGGTTGACCATGCCATTCATGCTGCCTGTGTTTAGGGCGGGCACTGCCCTCTTTCTGCTCTATGCCATGCAGAAGTTACGATTTTCCTTTTCAAAACAAGCATTTGGCCGAGAAAAATGATGGCATACTTTAAGGAGTCAGCTAAGTTTGTTGTGATCCTGACATTTTTTGTGTGTTTAATATAGTTTTTGCTTCATACACGGCCCATATGGAATTCAGTCTCCTCATGATAAGTAAGGCATCGCATCGGACGCATTTTAAGGGGGAGAAAAGGTATTTACAAAATGTTTCTTCCGTGAGCCCCTCGTCTGTGGTTTAGCTGCTTTCCTTACCACAGCATAGTTTTCCTCCTACTCTTTATCGTCACATGGCAATCAAAAGACCATGGTTGTTTTTTTTTTTTTTTTTCCTGCAGTACTGTGCTTCTCCACATACTTCCCTAAAGAAAAAGGAAGAGTTCAGAGGGCTATTCTAATCATTAGTAGTAGCTGTGAAAGAGTGTCTGAGTTGCATGATATGCCAAAGGACATTTAGCTAAATAGTTACTGGTAGGGTGAAAAAAATGAGAGACAGCCTCAAGATGTGACAGAAGAGGCCTACACCTGAGAACGAAGCCGGGAGGCCGGAGGCTCATTTCTATCATCACTGGCAACTCACTGGCCCCACTGGGCCTTAGTTTCTGCGTATGTTAAATAAGGACGGTTGACTTCGCTGGATGACCCCCGTAGTCTTTTTGGGCTCTGATAGTCTTCTGTGCTCAAAGCAATTTGAACTCTAGAAAATGTTCAGTAAGACATTTGCACTTCCTTTTCTAAATGTGACAACCTCATTAAGATGACAACATTCCAGAATTGAGTATTTTCCTCTTCACTGTGAACACTGTTTTGTTCTTAAGTATATGAAATATAAGCCTTCCTGGAGAACCCAAAAATATCCTGTATAGTAGGCACAAAATGACTCCCCCCTCGCATGCCCATGTCCTAACCCCCAAATCCTGTTAATATGTTGCTTACATAGATGTGAGTAAAATCTCCCTCTCCAGAAGGAGAGGGTAGCCTGGATTATCTAGGTGGGGGTCAATCTAATCACAAGGGTCCTTATATGTGGAAGAGGAAAGGAAAGAGGTCAGAGTGATGTGATGTGAGAAATGAACCTGCTACTGTTGGCTTTGAAAATGAATGAAGGGACCCATCAGCCAAGGAATGTGGGCAGCCTCTAAGAGCTGGAAAAGTCAAAGAAATGGATTCTCCCCTAGAACCTCCAGAAGGAATGCAGCCCTTTGAAACTTTGATGTTAGCCCCATGAAACACATTTTTGTTTTCTAACCTCCAGAGCTATGAGATAATCAATCTGTTTCGTTTCAAGCCACTATTTTTGTGATAATTTGTTGCAGCAACAATGGGAAACTAGCATAGTTCGTCAGCTCTGGCCTTTACTTTATTAAGCAAATGTACCTTCGTCTTTAATGTATTTCTACGCATGTTGTTCACGTGTGTGATAGCAAATACTTCCATTCTGCCTTAATAATCAAGAATTATTTCATGTTATTGTTTATATGATAGCTAAAGGAATACCTAGCAAATTGACTAACTATGCCTCTGTGTACCATTATATTCCTACATTTAATTATTCCCTGGGACTACATTTTATTCTTAGAATTCCTAGAATATTGGATCTGGAGAGAACCGTGAATATGATCTAATAAAATGTAATCCTCTTTTCACAGGAGAGGAAATTGTTACCTGTTGAGCTTAAACCCGTGACTTTCCCATAATCATCCCGCAAGCTGCCTATAACACGAAGATCAAAATTGAGGATTTCTGGCTCCCAGTCTAGGGTTTGTCTTCCTAGACCATAGGCTCTCCAACGGAAAGTGTTAGGACATGAAAATATTTAATAAATCTGGCCTCTTAATGTGAAATAGGAGGGAGTGTGAAAGCCAAATGTGTCTTGTGTAGTTCAACTCATTTTCACCTGAGGAACAGTATAACACAGTGGTTCTGACCTGGGACCCCAAAGGGTCCATACAGTACCCTCTACACAAATCCCATCTCTAGCACTCACCAGCAATGGGAACCTAGTTGAGTTATTTAATGTCTCCATGCCTCCATTTCTTTATCTGTGAAATGGAGATGGTAATTGTACCAAACTCATAAGGTTGTGGGAGATTTCAATACATTAATAACTGTAAAGCTCCTAGGAGAAGGCCTGGACCGTATTTACTACCAAGTAATTAGGAGCAATTCTATTATTAACAGTAGGCTGTATAATAAAGACAAACTATTTTTAGTTGAACAAAAGAACACTCTTTACGAATATTAATATTATTAATATTTATTCCTGCTGTGCTTATTGGCCACCTCCTGCGGTGAAGGCGTGAATACTTAATCCTAAAACAGGGCCCATTGTTCAGATAAATTGCCTGTAGACTGAAAATCTTGTACTCTTGCGTGCCATCAGACGTTTTGTGGACAATTAGCACATGACTATCATGAGTGCTCTTGCTAATTAAAGTCGCATTAATACCAAAGAACTGTACAATGGCTGGTTCTATACTGTCATTTCTGCAAGCTGCATTGTTCCAAGGACAAAGCGGCTGATGTACTGTTTCTTTCCTTTCATAATGCTGAGCATGGGTATCTGATAGACTTGCTTAGGCTGGCAAACTTTTGAGCAGAAGTGCTAGATTTGTATGCATCTTCGAGAATTGGGCAGTTTGAAGCTAAAGTGAGCTAGGAAAGAAATAGGAAGTGAAAAAGTAGAACGGAAAGACATAGGTAGATAGAGGAAGAAAAAAGAGGAAGGAGGAAAGAAGGAGACTTGAAAAGACATGAAAGATAAATGAAACCACTTAAATGGAGAAGAGTTTAAGAGCCAAACAGGAGACGCTCCAGGCAGAAGGGTTTTCTATTGAAGTGTTTCTGATGCCAGACCAGTGCTTTGCAGGCTGTAATGTACATCAGAATCGACCGGAGGACTTGTTAGAACAATTTCCTGAGTCCCATCTGCAGGGATCCCGATCCAATAGGTTAGAGTGGAGCCTAATGCAAATTCTAACAAGTCCAGAGGGGGACACTGAGACTGCCGGTCTGAGGACACTTTGAGAACCTCTGGGTCATACTATAGTCACACAAAATAAAAATAGTAGTTCTCTGCTTTTTTTAAATTGAGCTATGTTTTTATACATAGTGAATTGCACAGATTATAATGGTCTTGGTTTGCTACCCTAAACAATTCCCTCCTAAGTCATGTGAAGATTTACCTGTCTCCATCGAGGATAGCAGGAGACTTTTTGAACACAGTCCTAGTGTTCCCGAATAATAAAATGAACTTCAGTGAGTTTTTTAGCTCTTTGAAGAAAAACATATATTCTATAACCTGGCATTGGATGCCAAAGAACTAGAAAGCACCTACATTATCTTGTTTATTCCTGGAATATTCCCAGGCTCATGTAAGCTATAGCCCATTTTTTTAACATGAAATTTATTGTCAAATTGGTTTCCATACAACACACAGTGCTCATCCCAACAGGTGCCCTCCTCAATGCCTGTCACCAACTTTTCCCTTCTCCCCCACCCCCCATCAACCCTCAGTTTCTTCTCAGTTTTTAAGAGTCTCTTATGGTTTGGCTCTCTCCCTCTCTAACTTTTTTTTTTTTCCCTTCCCCTCCCCCCATGGTCTTCTGTTAAGTTTCTCAGGATCCACATAAGAGTGAAACCATATGGTATCTGTCTTTCTCTGTATGGCTTATTTCACTTAGCATCACACTCTCCAGTTCCATCCACGTTGCCACAAAAGGCCAGATTTCATTCTTTCTCATTGCCAAGTAGTATTCCATTGTGTATATAAACCACAGTTTCTTTATCCATTCATCAGTTGATGGACATTTAGGCTCTTTTCTATCTCCATTTGAGACGAGGAAATTTGGGTGTGTTATATATTGCATTCTCTCCTGTTCTTTGAATTAGCCATTCACTGGATTTATGTAATACATAATCTGAGACATTGGCCAAGGAAGTTGTTGAGATTGAAATTCTTCAGCAGTGCATCTGAACCCCTAGGATCTTGTTAAAGATGCAGATTTTGATTCAGTGGGCCAGGCATGGGGTTCACAATTCTGCCCGGGTAAGAAGTTCGCAAATAATATTGATGTTGTGAGTCCACAACATTACATTTTCAGTAGTGAGGCCCTGTCTGGTGTGTGTAGGTGTGTAGGTTCTCTAATTTTAGCCAGTGCCAGAAGGGATGGAGGGCTTGTTAGAACATGGAGTTTTGGCCTCCACCCCAAGTACCTCAATCAATGGGAATGAGGCCCCAGCGTTTGCATTTCTGAATTCTCAGATGATGCTGGGGAAGGAGCAGGGAGCACACTCTGACAGCTAACGAGCTATTAACCACCCCTCTCATTTTGCTGATGCTAATGGACTTGTCAACAATTGCCACTGCTAGTGGACAGCATCTACCTTCAAAGAGCTCTGACAGAATCACTAGTGGTCTCTTGATGGACAAACCCAATGGGTTCCTTTTGGTCTTCACATTTCTTGGCTTCTCAGTGGCTTCTGACCGTTGTTGCTCCCCTCTTAAACCCTCATCTCTCTTGGGTACAGTAATAGAATTTTCTCTTTTTGCTTCCTACTTTTCTAACTCTGTTCTAATTTCAGACTCTTACGTAAATTTCTCTTTTTTTCCGTCCCCGTGCTTTAGCCCCACAACTGTGCTTTAGTTCAGCCCCTTATCATCTGCCTCCTAGATCATGTCACTACTTTCCTTCTGAATCCTTCTGCCTTGGTTGAGTCTCCAAGCCATTCTCCCCACCTCTACCTGAGCGATCTTTATAAAATACAGGAGTGATGGTATTCTCGCCCTGCTTAAAACCCTTGGTGGCTTCCCGTTTGCCACAAGATGCCTTCCAAACTCTTCAGCTTGGCTGACGTGGCTCTCTGTAATCTGACTTGTCTCACCTTTTCTCTCACCACACCTACTTTGGAATTTTCCTTAAAAACAACCAATTCCCATTGAGGCTACACGATTTCGTGCTCCTTTCTCTTCCCAGAATTCTTCCCTTCCCATTTTTCCCAACCTGCTAAACTACCAAACACCTCAACTTTCATGTGTCTCTCCTCTGGACCCTTACTGTGACCATCCCAGGATGTAGTGAGTTCTTTCTTCTCGTGCCCACGCATGATGATGATGATGATGCCAGTAATACCGGATTATAAAAGTCTTGAGAACAAAAAAAATTATTTTTTCAGCCTGGTGTTCCTGGCGCATTGCTCAGTGCCTGACACGTCAGTCACCTTGTTTTCTGAACAAATGAATGAATCAGTGATCGAGGGAGAAGCAGCTGATAAAGACCTTTGGGGACTGCATTAGTCTCCCGAGTCTGCTTACAAGAACCGAAATGTATTCCCTCTGAGTCCTGGAGGCCGGAAGCCTCAAGTCAAAGTGTTGGGGGGCTGTGTACTCTCTGAAGGCTCTAAGGAGAGATTCCTTCCTTTTCTTTTCCAGACCAGCTATTCCTCGGCCTGTTGCTGTTACCACTTCAATCTCTGTCCCATTTTCTCCTCTTCTAGTCTGTCTCTTATAAGAACACTTACTGTTTTTAGGGCCCATCTGGATAGTCCAGGATGACCTCATCTTGAGATCCTGAGCTTAATTTCCTCTGCAAGGACCCTTTTTCCAAATAAGGTCCCATCACAAGTTCTGGTGGCTGGGACCTGGACACATCTTGCTGGGGGCCACCATTCAACCCACTGAAGGGACTGCGAGAAAAACAGAGATGGTATCTCTACGTAGAAATTGGAAAGAGACAGGTAATCCTCATCTTCCTTCTAGATCCCATGTAATAACAATGGATAGAAGGTAGTAGACATACACTCTGTTACTGTAGTTCTCCTCAGTCAGTTATCATCCAAAGACAAACTCATTTTTGTTAAAAAAAAAATCATTAAGTGCGTGTGTGTGCGTATGTGTGTGTATGTTGGGTGCCTTGGTTCAAGCACGAAGAATATTCTCCTTTTTGCCTAAAACATACCAACTCCTTCCCCCTAAGCTTGAAAAATAAAACACAAGCATCGCATCTACTGGTCTTTGAAAAGTAATCCTTTCTGAACTCATTTTGGTTTTCTTACAACTTCACATTTGTCCTGGAGGAGAGGAAATGATTTCACTTCCTGGTATGGTACCTTGCCTTTGTCAGCATTAGGCGCTTCACAACTACTTTTGATGAAACTGTTAATTGGTATTGGATGAGTGCAAGCAGAGACGTGGGGTTGGGAGAGGCAGTCATGGAAACCGTGAGGACAGGAGACTGGGCAAAGGCAGTGGGAAGGCGTTCCAGGTTCCGGCCCAGCCACTTGCCCTCCAGTTCGCACATGATCGCCCAGCACCAAAGCCAGGGTTTCCAGAGTGGACAGATTTCATTTCCATTAGTGCCTGACTGACAATCGCCAAGATCAAGCCTTTCCCTCTGACTCTACAGTTGAAGTGCGAAGACTTTCTCAGCTCCTCTGCGACTGTGTGTGAGCTCAAGAGAACTGGGGAAAATGAAAAAATACAGGACGAAGAGTCCATAGTGTTACATTTCCCCTCAGTTTTCCACAAGACAAGAGAACAGCACAGGATACTGTAATTTGTCAAACCCCCAAACAAAACAAAACAGGTCTGTTGTTAATACAGACAAGTGGTCACAGCTGCAGAAAAGTTTCCACATGAAATCTTTCAGTCCTAACCGGTCATTTTGCAGTTTGGGGATCACTTTTCCAGGATCCTTTTTTCCCACCAGCGTTTATCCATTTTAACTATTTGTTCCATGCTGCAAGGTCCCCTCTGGTAGATGTGTTTCTCACAGTGCTGCTCTCCCACGGTTTTCTGATGTTCTATTTGGTGTCACCGGGACGTGTGTGTTAGTACACTTGACACTGTGGCTTTAGCAGTAAAAGTAAATGGTTTGATGATGTAATCTGTTAGAAGAGCTGCTGTCAGGCTCCTGTCTGTACCCCCACTTTCAACCTCCGGGTTGAGATACAACCCACCCCTCAAAGTGTGCAGCTAATGCGTGTCCCACGGATGAACACAGAGACGCTTGAAAGCCAGGCTGGCATACTGCTCAAACATATGCTGCTCAGCCAGGTGTGCTAAGAGTTTTCCAAAGGTTTGCCTGTATTTTGGTGAAGTTGAATTTTCTAAGCTCCTTTGAATTGCTGCTAAAGTGAGGAAGCCACACTGAGAGAACGGGCGTTTGATCATTTAAGGCAAAAATGCAAACCTCAGGCGAACCTCAGGGAATCCAAAGGCAATTCAAAACAGAAAGAAGAGAGTTTTATGTGACATTTCTGTGATCGAAACTGATGAGTTATAAATTTTCACTGTTGATACTTAGCCTGTCTTCCTCTTTTGCCAGTATATATTTATCTCTTCGGGCATAATACCATGTTACAGGAAAACTGCTTTCATTTTGACTGCATTTGTGATACTCAGACACATAGAAATTGATGTTTACTTTTGAACTTACAAGAAAGAGTTTCCAAAGAATGGTGTAGATTGTGACATAACTGTTTAACCTAGGCAAGGAAAAAGGGACTTCGGAGCCTTTGAAAAACACTTTGCCAGCACAGAGACAATTAGAATATGAATAATTCCAAAACTGAAATGACAAAGTGTTCATATTCTAAAGCCCTGTCCACAGCTTTCTACTTGGCAAATTGTATGGACTTTCAGAATTATTCAATGTAAAGCAAATTCATAAAAATGGAGTTCAAATATAAAATACTTTTTACAGTACTTTTTACAATGTGTCCACTTGTTCAGATGGACCGCCATTTAAATTAGTTAAGATGCTTTTTGTTACATTTGTTTATGTGCATTTAAAAGCCACAATTTTACAGATTTTGTGTTATAGTTCAAGAAAAGGAGGAAAAATAAACAAGAAAAATTAAATGTTTTATACCTTTTGATTATAAAGTATTACAGGTTCATTGCTAAGAATCATGGAAATACAGAAAAATCTAAAGGCAAGAAAACCACTTACAATTTTACCACTTAATAGTAATCGTCATTAACATTTTTAGTATCACTTGTAGCCTTTTTGTCTGTATATTATTTGAAACAAAAAAAAAATCAAGATCAACTAATGTGCCGGTCCATCCAAAGGATTTAACAATGCAGCTGGGGCAACCGAATATCCATATGGAAGAAAACAAATAAACTTGGACCCATATCTCACTCCATACATAAAAAATTTATTTGAGATATGGGGCGCCCGGGTGGCTCAGTCGGTTAAGCGTCCGACTTCAGCCCAGGTCGTGATCTCACAGTTCGTGAGTTCGAGCCCTGCATCCGGCTCTGCGCTGACAGCACGAAGCTTGCTTGGGATTCTCTGTCTCCTTTTCTCTTTGCCCCTCCACCATGCTCTCTCTCTCTCTCTCTCTCTCTCTCAAAATAAATAAATAAACTTAAAAAAACACATAAGGCATTAATCATCAGAGAAAGAAAAGGTTAAATTGGATCGTGCAGTTTTTTCTGCTCTATAAAAGACACCATTCAGAAATGACTAGACAAGTCATAAACTGAGAGAAAAAAATATTCTGAACACATATACGTGATAAAAGACTTGTATCTAGAATATATAAAGAACTCCTAAAAATCAATAATAAAAGGCCAAGTGAATTTAAAAATGACTGCATTATTTATTGCTACATAATGAGTTAGTCTACAACTTAGTTTAAAGCAACAAATATTTATTATCTCATGCTGTCTGAGGACCAGGAATTTGGGGGCAGATTAGGTGGGTGGCTATGTTTTAGTGTCACTCGTGAGGCTGCATTTGAGGTACAAGCTGGGGCTGCAGTCAACTGAAGGCCTGACTGGAGCTGGAGGACTCACTTCCAAGATGACTTACTCACAGGGCCGTTGGCAGGAGGCCTCATTCTCTTGCTACGTGGGCTTCTTTCTAGACGGCTTGAATGTCCTCATGATATAGCAGCTGTCTTCCCCTAGAGCGAGCAATCCAAAAAGCAGAGCAAGGAGGAAGTCATGATATCTTTACGTTCTAATTTAGACATCCACAGCACCTCTTTTCCCATAGTCTATTCATTAAAAGCAACTCACGAAGTACAGCCCATATTTAAGGTGAGGGCAACTAGGCTCCGCTTTTGGATGGAGGGATAGCCAATGTTTTCTGCACATGTTTTAAAGCAACCACAAAAGATGATGTATGCAAATGAACAATACGTATAGAAAGACACGTGGCCACTTCATCAGTCAATTAATACATGCAAATTAAATCCACTGTGAAGTACCATTTCAACCCATTAGGATGGCTAGGAAGAAAAAGATCGACAACACCAAATGTTGACGAGGATGTGAAGCAACTGGACCTCTCATCGCCGCTGGTGAGAATGTAAAATAGGACAAACATTTTGGAGACTTGGTTAGCAGTGTCTTGTCAGGTTAACTTTAATGCTTACTCCACATCTGGTATTTTCCCGAGAGAGAGAAAAACATGTCCACAAAACTTTAGACGTGGCAATATTTATATTAGTTTATGCATAAACATTTAAAACTGGAAACATTCTAATGTTTATTGACAGGGAGAAGGAAAAACAGACTTAGACAATGGAATACTTATAAAATGGTATGTTCACACAATCAAATATTACTGAGCAATGCAAAAGAGTGAGCTCCTAAAACATCAACATCAAGAGTGAGTCTCAAAGTGTAAGGATCTAATGATTCAGCAAAAGAAGCCAGACCCAAAAGAGTAAATGTTGTATAATTCCATTTCTATGAAGTCCAAGAATAGGCAAAACTAGTCTATAGAGATAAAAATAAGAAAATGGTTGCCTAGTGAGGATGGGAGAAGAGAATCAATTGGAAAGAGGCAAGAGGGGACTATCTGGGGGGATTCTGAAAATGTTCTAGTTCTTGTTTTGGACGATAGTTACACTAGTGTGCACAATTTCCAAAACTTATAAAACTGGACACCAAGATCTGTACATTCTATTATATGTTAATAATGCTGTAATAGAAAATACAAATGATCACAGAGTTTTATTTATTGCTTCTTTGACATAATATTATACTGTGAGTGTTTTCTGGTGCCCTTCAGTATTGTTTGAGAAAGTGTTTTGATGGCTACATAATGGTTTCATGGTATAAATATACTAAAATTGAAATTATCAATGTTAAGATTGATCCTGAATTTTATAAAAAAGCACGGATGAATTTTCTTTTAAGTATCTTGTTCTGTGTGCATTTGTGATTATGGGAACATTATATTTAAGGTTTTATATCAAGGAAATCTGGTGTTCCTAATCAGGCAATGAGGATTAAAGATCTTTCATCATTAGGTATTTCCTGCTGGACCTTCTTTCCTTCCTTCCTTCTTTCCCTCCATCCCTCCTTCTTCCCTCCTTCCCTTCTATCCTTCCTTCCTTCTATCCTTTCTCCCTTCCTCTGTCCCTTCATTCCTTCCTTTATTCGCTCGTTCCTTCCCTCCCTCTCTCCTTCCTTGTATCCTTTATCCCTTCCTCCCTCTTTCATTTCTTTCCTTCCTTCCTCCCCCCTTCTTCTTCTCTCTCCCTCTTCTTTTCCCTCTTTCTTTCTCCCTCCTCCCCACCTCCTGCCTATTATATTTTAGCCAACTTCTTATTTTGAAAAAATTCAATCCTACAGAAAAATAAGAGTATAATGAATATCTTAAATATCCTTCACCTAGGCTCACTAATTCTTAACATTTTGCTGCATTGCATTCTGTGAGTGTGTGTGTGTGTGTGTGTGTGTGTTTATACACATTTTCTTAAGTTGTACATGTTACTTCAGCATGTGGAAACAAGGGTAATAACCTATGAAATTACAACAAAAATGGTTACTCTCAATAAACTTAACATTGATGCAATAATGTTGTTGTATTTAATAATGTTAAATATAGAGTGCATATTCAGGGCACCTTGGTGGCTCAGTCGGTTAAGCATCTGACTTGATCTCAGGTCATGATCTCACATTTATGGGTTCAAGCCCTGCGTCGGGCTCTGTGCTGACAGCTCAGAGCCTGGAGCCTGCTTCAGAATCTGTGACTCCCTCTCTCTCTGTCCCTCCCCTGCTCACTGTCTGTCTCTCAAAAAATAAATAAATGTTAAAAAAAAAGATAGAGAGTGCATATTCAAATTTGCTAAATTGTCCCCAAACTGTCCTTTATACTTTTTTTTGAGTCAGTATCCAAACAAAGATAATGCATTGCATTTGGTTATTTCCTTAATCTCCTTTAACATATTCTAGAATAATCCCTCTATATTTTTTCTGTCTGACATATATTGGTATTTTGAGCTGTCCAAAACAACTGTCTTGTAGAATGTTCCACAACCTGGATTTGTCTGATTATTTCCTCATGATTAAGTTCAGGTTAAACATTTTTGGCAAGAACGCTGCATGAGTGATGTGTATAATGTGTTACATTATATAATGTCACTGTGTTATTTTACTGTTGAAATTAAGTTTGATCTCTTGGTGAGGATATTTTTACCAGATCACCATTTTTCTCTTTGGAGCTAAAATATCACCTGTGGAGTGATCATATGACTCTCCTGTCTTCCAGTACCACTCACCCAATAATTTTAACATTAACAAATGATTCTTACCTGATTCAGTTATTACAGTGACAGTTACAAAATGTTTTTCTAATTCTATCCTGTTTTTCACATTTACTAGCTGGCATTCTTCTGTACAACAGTGTTTTTCCTCTTTCCTCCTTCTCTATTTTAGTGTCATGGATTCTTTTAAAAAAATTTTTTTTTTTTTCCTAACACACAACCAGGTGCATCCTCTTACAAATGACTTGAATTATTTACATTATAATGAATGAAATTTTATATTTAGGCCTATGGAAATTCAGTCCTAAATATAAGAAGAATTTAGAGAACTTTATTTCCTGGATCTGTCCATATAGATGATGACATATATATCTACCAGTACCAAGAAACATGTGGGTGTACATAAATATACACACATGTATATATATATATACAGATAGAGACACATATTTTTCTCTGATATAAAAATAATATACGTCCATTGTAAAGATTTTAGAAAAGACAGAAAAGTACAAAGAGGAAAAGCATATACTTTATCCCAGTATTCAGAGATAACGAATATTAAAATTTTTCTGTGTTTTGTGGCTGGCTTCCAAGAGGCTGCCCAATGATCCTCACCTCCTAGTACTCGGGCCCTCGAGGAGCTTCCTTGTATATTGAAACAAGCTGATCTGTGTGAACATTAAAAGACTTTGAAAGGGATGATGTGTGACTTTTTAAGGATAAGGCACTAAAGGGGTTACAGCTTCTGTTTGGTCTTTGGGGTTGTTCCCGCTGAGGGACTCCAACCACCCTGCTCGAAGACAGTCAAGCGTCTCTGGAGAGGCCCACGGAGGGAGGTTCTGAAACCTCCTACCAACAGCCAGCATCAACTGACCATCCATGTGAGTGAGCCACCTTGGAATTGGGTCTCCAGTGCTGGTCACACCTTCAGATGACTACTGCCCCAGCTAACATCTGCTTACAACCCCATGAGAGAACGAAGCAAGAACCACCAAACTAAGCTCCCAGATTTCTGACCTGTAAAAACCATGAGAGCTAATAAATGATTGTTGTTTGTAAGCACGAATTTTGGGGTGATTCGTGATACAACAATAGATACGTAATAGAGTATTCTTCCACTTTTTTCTATTATATTTGTTTTTTCATTCAGCAAATGTTCACTGAACATTTGCTACATCAGGGAGGATGAAACCAGAGAAACAGAACCAGAAGGGAATATAAATGGAATATGTGTATGTGTGTATTTATTACAACGGATTGACCTACATATGCCAGCATGGGGGTATCCAAGCAAGCCTGAAGTCCATGGGGCAGGCAGTTAGGAAGGGATGATCAGAAGTGGATTGGAGCCCCATGAGCTTAGGCTGAAGTTTGTCCACAGGCAACAATCAGTCAGGAAGAAAGACCCAGAGGGAAGGGAGAACAGGTGAACATTCAGCTGCTGGTTTGTAGTCTTGTAGCTCAGAGAAGTCCTAAGCTTTCTTTTAAAGGCCTTCCAACTGACTTAGACAGGCCCACCAAAAGTAGTCTCTCCTTGGGTTAATTTGAAGCCAACTTGAGACTTCAATTACATTTGCGAAGTCCCCTCATAGCAGCACCTAGCTTAGTGTTTGATTGAGAAACTGGGAGAAGTATGTATGTATGTATGCCCCAAAATGGCTACCGCCTCCCTTCCTTTCTCCAGATCTTATGGGTCCTTTGTAGGCCACCCTATTTGGAAACACAATAGAAAGGGAATTCTGGGGTCTGCCGTTTGGCTTAACCAGGTCAACACTTTACAAAGCCAACATAGCTGGTATGCACTAGGCTTAGTTCTAGATCCTCGGGATACATTAATAAGTAAAACACACAAGATGACTGCCTAAAGGAACTTGTATCTTAGTGGGAAAAGATAAGAAACCAACGTATAAAAAATAAGCCCTCTAAATAAACCTCCCAACAAATAAAAATACAGTATCAGAAAGTGAGAAGTGTTAAGAAAAGAAAATGAGGTAGTGGGATATGAGATGACTAGAGAATGGGATGTGGAGAGATTAGAGGGTGGGATACAGGGAGACTGGATGGTGGGATGTGGGGAGACTAGACAGTGGGATGTAGGGAAACTAGAGAGTGAGATACGGGGAGACTAGATATTTGGATATGGGGTGAGAGTTTACTAAGGTGGTCAGGAAAGGCTTCTTGGAAGAGATGGCATTTGAGCAGAGACCAAACAATGAGAAATTACTATCCAGCCATTTAAAGAAGAGAGGAAGGTTCTCCCATTGGGAACAGCAAGTACAAAAGCTCTGAAGTAAAAATGAGCTAGGCTTTTTCAGAGGACAGCCAGGAGACAGTGGGAGAAGAGGGAAGGGTAAATTCAAAGAGGTAACAGAAAGTCGGGTCAGGACTTTTATTCCGAGCACTATGGGAAACCACTGAGGGTTTAGAACAGAGGAATGACATGATCTGACCTACATTTTCAAAGGGATCAAGAGCCGAAGCAGGGAAACCAGTTAGCAGGCCATTGCTGAAATGTGGGTAAGAGATGATGGTGACTTGGACCAAGACTTCTGAAGCACAGAAGTTTCCAATGTGTTCTGTAGTCAGACAGGTTTGAAACAGCAGGAAGCTATAAAGTCAGACCTTTTCAGTCCTGACATTTTCTTTCTTCTCATGCTAGTGAAGATTCTTCAGAGAAAATAGAACCATATATATGTGTTTTTCAGCTTCCGTACTGTTTTTCATAATGGCTGATCCAATTTACATCCTCACCAACAATGCATGAGAGTTCCCTTTTCTCCACATTCTTGCCAACACTTACCTCTTCTCTTCTTGATGATAGCCAACTAACAGGTGTGAGGATAGAGATCTCTATACAGATCTCTATACAGATCTCTATAGATACTATATATGGAAGGGGAAGGATTTATAATGAGCAGCTGGCTGAGAAATGCCATGATTTTCTGTCTGCAAGCTAGAGACCCAGGAGAGCCAGTGGGTATAATTCAGCCTGAGTCTGAAGGCCTGAGAGCCAAGAGAGCTGATGGTATAAATCTCAATCCAGAAGTCAGAAAAGATGAAATGGGATGTTCCAAATCAATTGGTGAGGGAGAAGAAAAGGAACCAATTCTTCCTTCCTTTGATTTTTGTTCTTTTTGGGCCCTCAAAGGATTGGAAAAGACCCACCCACATAGGGAGGTTAATTTACTGCATCCACTGGTGAAATGCTATTCTCATCCAGAAACTACCCACACAGATATACCCAGAAATAATGTTTAATCTGTGCATCCCATAGCCAGTCAAGCTGACACATAAAATTAACCATCACAGCTGACTTCTCCAAATGATCACCTCTTACTGGTTAACATGGTACTTGTGACTAATTTTGCTTACTCAGATTCACTTAACATGAGTCACACACACAATATTATACATCAATACTGCATCTTTCTTCCATACCATATATGATTTTTACAAGGCTTTTAGAAATGTTCATGCTGTTTTCTATATTGATTAATATACTTAAGACATCAATAGAGAGCTGGAATAATGGACTCAAAAAATCAGCCATAAAAATTAAACACTTCAAAGAAAGCCGTTTTATTGTTTATTTTCTATTCATTCATGGCTGCGTCTTGCATTTGGATTGGGGTTTTTGTCTCATTTTCAACAATTTCGTGTCCTGCATCTCCCCTGACCTCCACAACATTCCCAGAGGCGAGCAAGGCAAGATGATGCATAACAAAACGGACCAAGGTTGAAGGAAGCCTTCTGGTTCATTGTGAGTCCACTGGTTGTAAGACAGAACAGAAGGTTCAAGGGTAAGAAAGATTGTGTTGAGAAGTCGTCAACCTCGTAGGGAAGAACAACATGTAAACAGATAGCTGTAAGGGAAGATTATATGTGATAAGTAATATGAATAGCAGACAGGGATGGTTTGGGGAATAGGAAGGCAGAAGAATCAGATTGAGCAGAGGCAAAGAATATGCCTAAAATACCGCAGCCAGTTATTACAGTGTTCTTGGCACATATTAGCAATGAGAAGTTGGGCCAGTGGAAAGTCAAGGGTGTAAGTAACAAAAGTAAGGTCTGAGTCTGCCTCAAATAATATTTCCCTGAAACTAAGCACAGAAGATATTATTTTACTCACGGAAAAAAAAGAAAACTTTTTGGAAAATGTTAACCCTTGCAAGGTATTGATTAAACTGTTCATCTTCTGTGGCTGGAAATTTTCCTCAGGATTATAAATGACGTTGAATAATATTTGATTTTGAAGAGGATATATTTTTAATATCTAAAACATGTTTATGACTGACACTGAGAAACTGAGTCCGTGCATAGTGGAGCAGGACAGGAGATGAAACAATGACAGGAGTGTGGGAACCCTGCTACCCAGTGATGAAGCACAGATGAGACCTGAAGTGACAGGGCACCATGCATGTGGGACCGGTGGAGCCACAGCTCCTGCCCTCCAGGGAGTTATCTTGGGTCTGGCAGGCCCTGTTGGACAAGTGTGTACATTTCTTCGGGCACAGGCCCTGCATAGGCTGATCGTGGTCATTGTGCCCCACCATCAAAGCATAGCTCTGTCCTTTCTGTGTTGGGGGCGATGAAACCAGCAGTCATTTACTTTACATATTTATCTTCTTAAAAAAATTTATGTTTATTTATTTTGAGAGAGAAAGAGAGAGCGCGAGCAAGGAGGGGGCAGAAAGAGAGGGAGACACAGAATCTGAAGCAGGCTCCAGGCTCTGAGCTGTCAGCACAGAGCCCGAAGCAGGGCTCAAACCTCTCAACTTCAAGATCATGACCTGAGCCGAAGTGTCAGATGCTCAAACGACTAAGCCACCCAGTTGCCCCTACATATTTATTTTTTAAGAGGCATTTTCTTCCAACTGTAGCTAAGGAATATTGTGAATAAGTCAGGATGCTTGTGTTACAATAGGGTAGAAACCTCTCTCTTTTTTAGCACGGAGGTTCTTCTGTTGCTATTCTAAGGTATTTTATGGGGCGGTTTGAACAATATCCTTGCTTTCTTAGAATGGTCCCCACGAGAAATCCCATTAAATTGATGTATGTTTATGTGTATGTACATATATATGCCCATGTATATATGGATATTTGTGTAGAAATTCCATTGCAGTAAAACCCATTAGATTGCAGATTTCTACACGATGAAACTGTTCTCAGAGCCTGTTTATTTCAAGCACTCTTTCCTTTTAGTACTCTATGACCTCCTCCTACACACTTATACTTTCTTAGATATCAAAGTGTAATACATTATTTCTAACATCTGAAAAAAAGGCAATTATTCTCTAAGCTATTAACAGCCAAAAAAATTAAGGAAATACGCGGGACTTCAAGGGAGTGCTTTATCCTAATTTTTATACAAAGGGACTGATTAATATGTATAGGTAATTGTACAATAGGATTAATGTATTTCTTTGATCATGACTACATGTGTAATTAATTTGGGAGCAGAAAGGTAGCTTGAATTCTTTATTTCTTTTCTTTTCAAACATCTATTATTTATTTTTTTATCTTTTATATTTTGAGAGAGACAGAGGGAATGCCAGTGGGGGCAGGGGCAGGGGCAGGGGCAGGGAGAGAGGGAGAGAGAGGATCCCACGTAGGCTCCGTGCTATCACTGCAGAGCCCAACGCCAGGCTCCATCCCAGGAACCATGAGATCATGACCTGAGCCGAAATCAAGAGTCAGATGCTCAACCCACTGAGCCACCCAGGCGCGCCTCTTAGGATTTCTCTATAAGAAGAAGACAACTCCCAGGAATTGGCAGGATGCACGGTGGTCTGTTTGAGGAAAGAACGGAACTGTGCCATACATCTACTCAGTGTCCATGAGAGACACAGACACACGCACAGAAAAGCAACTCACTTCAAAGACTACAGAGCAACAAATAACTGTGAGCTATTTCCCGGGGTCAACATAGATTCACATCAGCTTATACTTTCCCAGTCAAATCTGCATCACCGTGTATTCGTAATTGTCAGCAGGCAGTAACTCTAAGGCACTGTAATGTTTCAATCATAAAAAGAGATTAAAGCCATTTGTATATACTCCGCTTACTAATGTAGGAAACCTACTGAACATTTTTAGGAAAATTATCAAGCCCTAAGTTTGAAACAAAAAGGGATTCCATTTAAATCCGTCTTAACCTTCTATTTTGTTCGGGGCTAGGTCTTGGTATTTCTAAAATGAATTTCAGTCGCTAAAAGAATAAACTATTTAGGAATTACCAGAACCGTTTCCTGAAATTTTGAAAACACTTAAAATTTCATATTAGCGTGTCGTGGAATTCAAACTACCTTTCTGCTCCCAAATGAATTATTCGTGTAGTCATGATCAAATGATCATCTGCTTTGAACAATGTGTATTTGTGTATGTGTGTGTGTCTGTGTTTAACTTCTATTGGTGCTAATTTACTCAACAAGGAAGGTCCCAAAGACCTGGGAAATTATTATTTGTATGGTTTTGTAATATCCATAACAAAGGAAATTTGGCCAACCATCTCATTCCAGATTTTGAGTGGATGACAATTTTGGCAGGAAGAAGAATATAATTTAGTAAGTCAATGAAAAAAATATTTAAAATAGGCCTCTATCTTTATAGAGAAAGATGATGCAAACATTGTATGAAAAATAGAAGCCAGCTCTTTAAATTGATTTATGTGGTCTGTTTTAACATGTCAATATTTTATGTGCTATATGTCTGTCAGTAATCTGTTTTCATGGGCAAGCTCATTATAAATGTGCACTTATTGGAGGTGAGCTTTATCTTCCTTTCACACCAGGCCTTATTTAAAACTAGACAAATACACTGGGGAGCCTGGGTGGCTCAGTTGGTTAAGTGTCTGACTTCGACTCAGGTCATGATCTGGTGGTTCAGGAGTTCAAGTCCGCTTCGGGCTTTGTGCTGACAGCTCGGAGCCTGGAGCCTGCTTCAGATTCTGTGTCTCCCTCTCTCTATGCCCCAGCCCTGCTCACGTTCTGTCTCTTTCAAAAAAAATAAAAACATTACAAAAAAAACTAAAAAATACATTCTTGATTTTAGGTATATATGCAGTGCTTTCTGTTTCTTGTTTTTGTTTTTTGTTTTTTTTTCCCACAAATTCATTACTTTTGTAAAGACTCTGTGAGTCTTAAAAGCTTGATCGTAATTGCTAATATTAAGAAGACAGGCATGGAACCTAGAGGTCATCCACCTAAGGAAGATGATTTTCTTCCAGTGATTCACTCAACATCACCAAGAAATACCCCTTTGGGTCTAGTTTCCTTATCTGTGAAATGAAGGTTTTGCCATGGCTAATTGCTAAGGGTCCTCTTTTTGTGATTCTATAAAAACAATTACTTTTGAGATTTCCTTTTAACATAAGATATATGGGAAGTTTGGGATCTTTTAGCATAAAAATTTAAGAAAATAGGAATCAGGAAGATATAAGCAGGAATTAGCCAGATATATACTTTCATGTAAAAAATCTCATTCAGGATTAGGTAAAATGAAAATCCCAGGATTGGTATGTGCATGTATGGAATATTGTTTTCGTTTTACATTTTAATGTGCAACTGTGCCTGCCCTAACAAAATGAGTTTTTAAGCAGTAACGTTTTCCCTAAAGAAAAAAATTTAATTGTCAGTTGTGGTCTGTGTAGGCAGTCTGTAGGCAGGACTCTCGGCTTCCAGGAAAATTTCTGTCTTTACAAAAAGAGATTTCCCAGCTACCTTTTGAATTATTTCCCTAAAAACATGACTTGCTTGACGGCAGAAGTGACCTGTGGCTGCCTCCACCTTTACCTGAGTTGCAAACAGAAGCTGAGAGGAAAGAGACAGGAGGTGTGGTCAGAGGGGCTGGGAGGCGGTGGGCCCAAAGATTTTGCGGAAAATGGTCCGACTGACTGGATCTCCATGAGGGCTATCGATTGCTGACAGCTGGTGTGGGTTGAACTGAGTCCCTCTCAAATTCATTTGTGGAAGTCCTATCGCCTAGGACCTCAGGATATGACTTTAAGGGGAGACAGTGGCTTTGCAGAGGTAATCCAGGTAAAACGAGTCCATTATATAACTGCTGTTTGTATTAAAAGGGGAAATATAGAAACATACATATACGGGAAGAAGGCCATGGGAGCATGAAGACAGCCTCCTACAAGGCAAGGAGTGAGGCCCAAAACAGACCCTTCCCACACAGCCCTCAGAAGGAATCAACTCCCCACACTGCCATCAGAAGGAATCAACCCAATTTAACTCTTGATTTTGGATTTCTAGCCTCCTGAACTGTGAGATAATAAGTTTCTCTTATTTAAGGAACCCATGTCGTGGTACTTTGTTCAGCAGCCCTAGAAAACTGACACAACACTCAGCCTGAATACATTCAAGGAATAAGTAAGCAGCAAAAAATTCTGATTGTATTGGAGTCTTCCCACAGAGAAGTGAAACTTATTTGGTTTGTTTGAAATGAAACTGGGTATCTTTTTTTGTATGGTTTTATTTGTAATCAAAAGACTTTTTTTTTAACTGAAAAACAATTATACACACACACATATACCTACACATATATACACATATATGCATTCATATGCTCCCATAAGTGTTGTTAAAAAAGTTAAACTATATAGAAATATAGAATGTAAAATAAAAGCTATTTTCCAGTCCTCTTTCCTCAGTTTTAAATACCTCCCTAGCACTTTGCTGTTTGATATCTAGCATTGTATTTTTACAGTGCTAGATTCTTAATGTTACACTGTACAAACTTTAATACAATTCCAGTCTGATACCGGAGTTCTGCTAAAACAGTACATTTAAGAGTCCGTACTATGGGACCATGTTATAAGTGGGCTTTTATATACTTCTGTTATCTCAGCACCATGGGTAAGCTATAAAATAGGCCTAGTATTTTAAGTTACATCCTATAATAGGTCACATGTTTAGAATTTAGTATAGTACCAACCAAGGAAGAATTTTTTTAAAAATCAACTATCAACTTTGTTTTTTTCCTGGCTTTGTTTCGTTTACTACTTAAAATATTTTTATAGTTAAGGAAAAAACAACGGACTTCATCTTGTTAAAGCCTTTTTCTAGGAACCAATCCTAAATGACCTGCCTTCTCTGAAGTTTGAGTCCGTTATAGTACAGTGATACCCCTTTTATAGAGAACTCAATAAACCAGTAGCTCACCTACCTGAAATAATAGACTAGGACTTTAGGTATAAAGGTCTCTGAATAGACTAAATGAACATTGCAAAATCTGCACAAGAAAGCTCAGACCTTTATCAACAGACATGTCCCAGAAGTTGTTAATTGGTGTGTGTATGTTTGTGTTCAAATATAGCTCCAACAACTTATCATGAGTCCAAAGTAGAGTAGGGGCGCCTGGGTGGCTCAGTGGGTTAAGCGACCGACTTCAGCTCAAGTCATGATCTGGTGGTTCGTGCGTTCGAGCCTCATGTCAAGCTCTGTGCTGAAAGCTCAGAGCCTGGAGCTTGCTTCGGATTCTGTGTCTTCCTCTCTCTTTGCCCCTCTTCCCCTCAAAAATAAATAAACATTTAAAAATTAAAAAAAAAACAAAGTAGAGTAAAAGTCATTTAAAAAAGGCAATATTTTACTCCTTGTATGCACAATGACAAGACTAAGAAGGAAAGTTTAAACTCTCAGTAGCTAGGAAGGAACCAAAAACTGTAAAATGCTACGGTACATTGAAAACAATTGGGTGGAATAATTTAGTAACAGGGAAAACAGTGCTTTAGGTCTTGAGGTCATTCTTATATTAGAGTACTAAATAATAACTGATGCTCTAAAGTGGCCCTGAGTCATTGTGAAAAAATTTTTATTGCGATCAATATTGAAGGTGGTAGAAAATTGGGTAATATATTTAAGAATGATTTCCACCTAAAACTTTGCAAACATTAAAAGGATTTGGGGGGGAGAAGATTTGGTATACATGGAAGTGAAGATTTGGTTATCTGCAAAATTTTGCTCTATAGGTATTTGAGGTTTTCTTAGTATCCCAATTAAAGTACTGTATTTGCTTGCGTAAGTATTGCATTACATGAGTATTGTACCTTAATTTAACTGGCCCTTGGTTAAGATAGAACATTAATTCCATTGGTTGAAAGTAAATTGTGAACCAATACTTAAATGTTTGTAGTGCTCTTCCTTATTTAGGCAAGTTGAGAGCTACATTGTATCAGAATGAAGGAAAGCCCACATTCTCGGCCTACAGGGGCAGTTCATAAAGAGGAATGGACTTCAAATGAAGAGACCTCATTAAAATGCATGCTTCTCATTCTTGGAGCTCTACACATAAAGGAGAAGCAAGAGACCATCAACAAGATGGTGTTTGTTTCAAGTTTTACAGGTACCTTTTGTTCCACAGCATCATATCAAGGGGTATGTTGTTATTTAAATTATATTCAAATAGTCCAATCATGCCAATTTCGGGCTGACAGACAAGGAGAAGCTGAGAACATATGAGATGACGCTTTCGGTCTTATAAGTAAATTAAGGCAATATTATTGGTAATATTGAACAAAGAAACGGTATAATAACACTTTCTGAACAGTGGGCTTACTCTTGTATGCCATTTGGTGATTCCCCTATAACGTGCCCAAGTGCCACGTGAGGTGCTCTCCACTAACAAAGAACAGCTTATTTATAACAGCTTGTAAGCAGAGGTCTTTCAAAGTGCAAAGATACCCTCTTTCCTTCCCAAGGAGCAATTGCTTTGCACATATGTGCTACAAATACCAAGCACGGGGAGCTTGGTTTTTAATTACAAAGTAAAATATCATTCCAAAATTGCATAATTGGTGGTTGCCTTTTGCAATGCAATGAACATAAGGGAACCTGACATTAAATATTTGACGTGCTGCCATGACATTTTCTGAGATTTTATTTTATGCTGCTTTTAAGCTGCAGACTATGTTAAATTTGAATTCCTTGGGGGGTAATAGAGTGATACAGAATTAAAGAACCTAGCTCTCATGTTGGAATGCCTGTGTTCACAGATTGTACAGTTCAGATTTTAGGGAAAAAAAGTAATTATAGAAATGGAGACATATTGGATTCTTTATTCTCTCTTTACAGTAGTTGCTTTTTTTTTTTTTTTTTTTTGGATCTAGAGACCATTTAGTCAGGGAGGGATGTCTCTGGTTTTCCCTTTGAGGGAAAGACAGGGGAGTGGAGGAAAACACAGTGACAGTCAGTGGCCAACATTGTGTAGGCTACTGAAATTAAGAGACCGATGTCACAGACCCCTGTAGTGTGTATATTCCCGCATGTCACAGAGTTGCTGGAAGAACAGTAGTAGAACTGATGCTGCCCTAGTTCTCTCTGTTCCAGAAAGTGCCTTTTGGAATTTATGCTATTTGCTCAGCAGGGTTCAATGCTTCTGCAGCCGATGGCACCACCCTGATAAATTGGAGGATAATGCGCACTAACTCGCCCCTTTCCTACACCTGCGTTTCCTACACCCAGCACCCCCCTTTGTCCTTTACTCCACAAAGAGAGCATGGAGAGCCCACATCTTAAAGCCGAAAGCGACTTCAAGAGTTCATCTGTTCTGTCACTGAAAGAGCAAAGGGCAAGTAGGTGTGGAATTTTCTTCCATAATGTAATAGAAGAAAATAAACTCTTAATGGTAAAAAAAAAAAAAAAAAAAAAAATCTTGGGTTAACTCATTTATTCCTTCTTACTGAGGAGTATGGACAAAAAGCCTTCTTGGGTGGGTAAAAGACAACTTGACTGCTTCATTCATTCTGAAGGCCTAACGTGCATATCCAAATCAGTGTTGTCAGGGACGCTGAGAATGAATTGCAGCCTAAGGAGGAGGCTCACCACCCCGCCCAGCCAGCTTTTGCATTTTCCTACACATTAGTGCTTTGTGTCATCACATTTCAGGGTTATTTCCTCTGCCCCAAACCGATGTTTTTCAGGTTCGGTGTTATTATTTTGATGACCCCAATAACAGAAGTAGGACCACTTAAACACACACACAGCCCGACCAATCCCAGCATTTTCTTTGATCTTAGAGATACTGTAAGCAGAGCATGGCTGTGACCCTCTCACTCGGTTGGCTGAGCAACGTTCAAGGCCAGCACTCAAATTCTCCCTTTTCTTTAAAGCGATCATTTAGTATTTATTTAAAATATAAAATTATTTTTGTTGCTGATATTACCAATAATATTTATTGCATTTTTAAAATTTTTTATTTATTTTTTAGAGAGAGAGAGCGCACACACGTGTGAGAGGGGGAGGGGGCAGACAGAGAGTGCGACAGAGGATTGAAGGGGGCTGTGATCTGAAGAGAGCCTGATGTGGGGCTCAAACTTACAAACTGTAAGATCATGACCTGAGCCGAAGTTGGACGCTTATCCTAGTGAGCCACTCAGGCCCCTCTTTATTGCATTTTTAAAGCAATATATCTATAAAATGTTTGTGGAGAAGTATTTCTTTTTGCTTTTCATAGGGAGCTAAAAGGCTTTCTTGGAATCAATCAGCTCTAGGACTAGAATACAGAGATACTTTCTTTTCGTTTTTTTTTTTTTTTTTTTAACGTTTATT
>NW_026057580.1:71661413-71672881 GCF_023721935.1 Panthera uncia | reverse complement strand
GGGGGGGGGGCGGGCAGAGAGACAGGGAGGCACAGACTCTGAAGCAGGCTCCAGGCTCTGAGCTGTCAACACAGAGTCCGGTGTGGGGCTTGAACCCATGAACCACGAGATCATGACCTGAACCCAAGTCGGTCACTTTACTGACTGAGCCACCCAGGCGCCCCTAGAGATACTTTCTATTCCAGGGTTCTTTTCGCCTGTAGCCCTGGGTACCATGGGAAAAAAAAATTAATCTGCCTCTTAACAAAAATTTACCTTTTACATCTTTTCTTTAAATGTCATGTTTTGGATACAAAAGTGCATCCAAATTAAGTTTATCTATGATGTCATGCATGTAGATTGGTTTAATATGAAGGCTTCTAATTCAACCAAAGTGGTTCCACTTTTAAAAATTATGAGTGTTATTTTTATTGCGTTGAACACCAGAATAATTGATTTGATGATGTATATAAGTAGCTTTAAGTAATTTTGCAGATGGACAATTTAAAAGCATGTAAAATTCTTTGGCCTACATGCATTTTTCAAGATGGTTGCCGATTCAATGAAACATCTATAAAAGATATAACAGAGAGTCAGAACATCAGATTAGTGAGGGGAAGAATCTGAGGTTGAAAATGAGAGTATTGGGAGATGTTATAATCCCAGTTATATTTCTTTTTTTTTTAATTTTTAAAAATGTTTATTTATTTTTGATAGAGCATGAGCAGGAGAGGGACAGACAGCGAGACAGACAGACAGAACTCCAAGTTGTGCTCCATACTCTGAGCTGTCAGCACAGAGCCCGATGTGGGGCTTGAACCCATGAACCACGAGATCATGACCTGAGCCGAAGTTGGGTGCTTAACTGACTGAGCCACCCAGGTGCCTCCTTTTTCTTTTCTTTTTTTTTTTTTTTTAATTTTTTAAATGTTTATTTGTTTTTGAGAGAGAGAAACAGCATGAGTGGGAGAGGGTAGAGAGACAGAGCCCATTATATTTCTTTCTGATATCCAAATGCAGAAAGGATATCTGCTTTACCAAAGGAGAAAATACAATTATCCATAGAGAATAAATATATGTATTTGCAATCAAGATTGAAAACATCCCTTTCAATAAAGGATTGGCAGCTTTAATTTGTCTTGAAAAGCTAAATTTATCCATTAGATAGATGTAGCAACTGTATTTTACTCAATGCATTCACACTTAGGTAGCTTTTTCAATAGCAATGATTTATAGTGCCTTAGCCCAACTGCAACATGTAAGCAGAGAATCTCATTTTCTGAAATCCAACCACAATCACAACAACAACAAGAAAAATCTATCTAAAAAGACAAACCAATTTAGAAAAGACTACATCAGTTCAAATGGAGTAAAAACAGCAGACGTAATCAATTTTTGGTATGCACAGTATATGGCTATGGGAACTATGAACCAATTTTATTTCCTGTTGTTTAACAGTAGATTAACGGTAGAGAAAGTCCCATAATCTTAGTTTTTAATTCCTTATTCACATTCTTGACACATATTCCAAAACATATGTTAAACTTTTACTAAAGTAATGAATGCCACTGAATGGGCTAACAATTCAAACTAGTTTTATTGGCATATTTTCTCTATACCACTCATTATTAGAAAATTTATCAGCATGATTATGCATCATGATTATAATGTGGGTTTATATACATAAAACATACAATATCAAAAGCCAAGTCATCCTACTTGAAATAGTTTTCAAACGTTCAGAATGGGCCAAATATCTTTGATCCCTGAAGCACGCAAGACAAGTTAAAAATGATACAACTTAGTGAGTGAGTAGTAACATTTTATAGATTATCCTGAGCAGGGTTGATGCAGAGATTTAAAAAATCTATTACCTTGTTTTTAAGTTCCACACCAATAGCCCATGAATGCACTTTGACTCTGACAGACCGCTAAATATTGGGAATAAATCCTTCTTTTTTTCCTTCAGTTCCTAGAACGTTCTTGCCTTCCCCCCTGCCTGTCCACACCTTCAGAACAAATCCAAAATGTAACATCCATGGACCTGTCTTCATGAGATCTCTAAAATTTAGCTTCAAATATCATAATCTTCACGGAGCTTAAATATTTATTATACCTTTCTTATACCACTTTCTGTATTCTGCTTATTTCCTGTATAATTTGTTAGACTGCTATTGGTATAAGCTTCTCGTCAACCTTGACTTATTTTCTTATATTCCACTGTGCTGAGCACAGTGTTTTGCATATAACAATTACTTAATACATATTTGTCCACCTGAGTGAGCTGCTGCCTTCCCGGCAACCTTAAGACACAATCTAGAATTTTCTTAAGGTCAGGGGCTAAGTCATCTGCCTATTAGCCTCCTACTGCACAGTGATAACATGTCTCCTAAAATAAAAAGATTCAGCTCACCTTGATACTTTGTTAAGAACTTTAAAAATTATATGCAATAGTTAACATTTATGTCGATTTTACTCTGTGTCAAGCACAATGAGGTCACTGTGCTAGGACTTTTATAATCATGATCTCATTTATGTCTCATTAGAATTTTGTGAAATTGGTAGTAGTCTTCCCCTCGTTGAGACCCAGATTCATTAAATAATTTGCTCAGTGCTATTCAGCCCACTAATGGGAAAACAATGACTTTAACCCATACACCTAACTACTGATCCTATTGTACCTATTCAAGTGCCCAAGCAAGTCAAGAAGTGGGAACTGTTAAGTTCTAGAGGTCTCAGTGCATGGTTGAGCAAGCAGATCATTTTGATTACATGATGCTTTCTTTCTAACCAAATATTATAAATTCAGTAGTACGTATGTAACACTAGGAACATAGAAGGCTTGTGGCAGCATGGGGCCAGCTTCTAAATATGGATTTATAGAAACATGATCCTTGAAATTTTCCAAGGAGTGGAAACGGATCTCCAAGGATTGGACTTCCAAAAGTCCAAGAATTATGTTTCACTTATATCAAGTGCTATAATTTACAAATTATTTTCATATATATTTTCTCATTGGATTCCTACAACCATTGAGTTCATAGGCTTTGACATAGAGGATTTGTATTTGAGAAAGGTTAGGTAACTTCCATCAAATCACACAGCGAGTGTGTAAGAATTAGTTCTTTTTATTACACTCTTCTGATTATGGAGTATTTCGACATGTATTAGTATTTCAATGTGTATGTGCATTCATAATCAGGACTCCACTAACCTACCGGAAATACATGTGTATAATTTATCATTATTAATAATATAGCAGCTTTGCTACTTGCACATGGGCTGGGCACATGAATGATCCTCCAAACCAGGACACCTTAAGAATGACAAATGCCAAACTAATTGGGAAGCTGAGACAACAAGCATAAATTGGGACCCTCCCAGGCAAACTGGGACATGTGATCCCCCAATTTAAATAGTACCTATCTTGTGCTAGGTCTTACTGTAAACAGTTTTGCACGAATTAGCTCAATTCTCAAACTTTATGAGGTAAGAATCATACTCATTTTCCAGATGAGCATTTTGTGAATGTGTCCAAGGTCACGCAGCATTTGTGGATTATTTTCAGTGCACTGTGCTCTACTGAATCTCTTTGCTCACCTAATAAAGGGGATGGGAGAGCAAAGGCCAAGAAGATAAGAACCTGAGAACAAGCAGGCAATGGTTATCAGAATTAAGTGGCGGAAGGAGATAACTAGCTCTTTTTTTTTTTTTTTTTTTTTTTAAAGTAGGCTTCACATCCAGTGCGGAGCACAATGGTCGGGGCTTGAACTCACAAGGGTGCTTGACCATGAGATCTAGAACTGAGCCAAGCACGATGGTCGGGGCTTGAACTCACAAGGGTGCTTGACCATGAGATCTAGAACTGAGCCAAGCACGATGGTCGGGGCTTGAACTCACAAGGGTGCTTGACCATGAGATCTAGAACTGAGCCAATATCAAGAGTCAGATGCCTCACCCACTGAACCACCCAGGTGCCCCAACTATTTTCTAATGCCAATGCCAGAGTTGCACGAATAGAAGTTTATGGGAAGCCATGGCAATTAATTAAGTATAGATAATATACCCAATAAACTTGCTGTTACCCTTTTTTCACTGTGCACTTACACACATTAGGCCAATCAAGTGGTTTTTTTTTTTTTTTAATGTTTTTGTTTTTGAGAGAGAGAGAGAGGGAGGGAGGGAGAGAGAGCGCAGTGAATGGGGCAGGGCTGGGAGTTGGGGGGAAGGGACAGAAAGACCCAAAGCAGACTCCACACTGACAACAGAGACCCCGATGTGCAGCTCAAACTCATGAACCATGAGACCATGACCTGAACCAAAGTCAGACGCTCAGCCATCTGAGCCACCCATGCGCCCCAATCCAGTGCTTTTGATGTACTTGGTACTTTTGGAAAATTGTTGGAATACCTATGAACAATCAACTAGGTGGAGCCTTTAGCAGATGATTTTCGTATGTGTCTAGGTGAAATGAGTAAACCAATTGGGATTAATTTGTTAGCATTACTTGGATCCAACATGGGATAAATCCCAGTTTCACATTGTGGAAAAATCTGAAGCTTGTTCTGCCTCAGCTAAAACTAAAGTTTATTTTTTTATTTTTTCCTAAGCATATGTCGTCTGTGAAGTCCTGGACCATTTCTTTAAGTACATTTCTTTCCTTCTCTGCTCTATCCCCTCTTAAATTTGTTGAGAAAAGGTCATTGGCATTCCACTTCATAGGTCAGGCTGCCTATAAAAGCAAAGATTGGAGATCTACAACTGAAAAGAAGCATTTTAACAAACAATGCCTGGCACTTTCAATCAGATCACTTTACAAACAAGTGAATGCTTTCTCTATTGTACAAACGACCTCATCAAGGAAAGTAGATTAAAGTCTGGATCACTACTCAGAGCTATCTCCCAGCACTCCTCCCAGTCACATGCCTATTCTTCGGGTCTCCTCATCCCTTAAAAACAAGGGCAACTGTAAATACGATTCATTTCACTATTAAAAAAAAAAAGGGTAAATATTTACACCTTAAATAGTTAAATGTAAACAATGTTTTGTTAAGTGTGATGAATTACATTCACACTGACTTCAAAGCAACCTTTATTTTGGGCGGGCATTATGCTAGAACCCCTTCTATACTTTATTTTATTCTCACAATATTCTAGGCAGTACTTTCCCATTTTATACACAAGATAATCAAGGGTCAGAGAGTACATAACTTGCTCAAGGACAGCAGTAATCTCTTCAAGAGATAAATATGTTACCGTGGTTTCTACCAAAAATTCCAAAAAATGCACAAGAATATTTGCATTTATTTATTTATTTATTTATTTATTTATATTTATTAATATATCATATAATAAGATACCACTTTTGTGGATTTACTAAGTACTCATTATTATTCTAAGCACTTTCCATACTTTCTTGTATTTTAGTTTTATGAGAACGTTGGAAAAATTCATTTTGTACATAATTGTAGCTTATGGCAGCTACAATGGCAGCTAAATAATTTACGCAAGGTAGTTAATATATAGCCGAGCTGAAGTTCGAACCCAAGTTTGCATAACATGAAAGAAATCTTAGTGATACTAAATTGTTTTCAACAGAGAGTGGAGTCATTTCATACCGCAGTGATTTTGCACTGCATTGGTAGGCTTTTGCAACTTTAAGTAACATACATTTTTTCCCCCACAAAATTAAATATAGGTTGATGACGTGAAATTTTCTGAGATTCTTAAATACCTCTGCCATATGACAATTTTCCCATAGTATGTAGACTCAAAAAGATTTTAAGTATCCGGGGTTCAATCAGCTCGTTCAATTAGATAAGGAAATGACATCCGGGTGAGATATGTCACCATCACGCAGGTTCTAGATAAAATATCTGTGTCCGTAGTGCTTTTTCTATCACATCTGGGCTATGAATGTTTTCCATAATTATTTGTTTTATGGATCTAACCATAATAGTAATGGTGGTAACAAATATTATTAGAGCCACTGGCACTTGTGGAGAGCTTAACCATATCGCATGGTTCTCTATGTGTTCCTAAATTTACTACCTCATTTAAGTCTCCCAGTAACAATGTGAGGTTGGTAAACAGATCAGTCTAGGTCAGACTGGGGCTCATAACCTCCATGCTATAAATTTTCTACAGGCCACCCTCAGCTCTTAGTTTTAGCTCTTCCCCCTTTTTTTTTGCAAGAGGCCCTTCTGCCCTCATGCTGAGGCCTGGCTCCGCCTCTAGGACTGATTCTGATGTGTAGCTGAAGAGATCTGAAATTACCTCTACTGATAGAATGGCTTTCATGGTATCTGCTTATTTCTGACAGCCTTCTCCCCATCTGCACCCCTAGCTTGTTCCTGTATTGCTTCAGCCCTCCTCTCCTGGCAGACACAGGGCTCTGGGGATGGACTGTGAGCTCCTGCACACTTCTAGTAGAATCTGAGCACTGACTGGTTAACGTCTGTGATAGCCACTCTCACCGTTCACTGCTGGGTGAAGATCCTATTTTTATAATAAACAAACATTATGCATTTAAATTTTTTTTTTTTTACATTTATTTATTATTGAAAGAGAGAGTCAGAGCGTGAGCAGGGGAGGGACAGAGAGAGAGGGAGACACAGAATCAGAAGCAGGGTCCAGGCTCTGAGCTGTCAGCACAGAGCCCGATGAGGGGCTCGAACCCACGAACCGTGAGATCGTGACCTGAGCCAAAGTCAGACTTTTCACTGACTGAGCCACCCAGGCACCCCAAACATTATGCATTTACAAACATGCATATATTATATATTTACACATAGACATATATTTGCATATACACATGTACATATATATGTAAAATGCAGGGTATTACTCAGCAACAACCAGTTCTATGTAAAGTGCTGATCCTTAGGCTCAATTTATATACTTAATATACATTTAATATGTCTTCCATATATAAAATAGAAATCACTCTGATTTTCTTCTTTTTTGAAAATGACCTCTTGTATCAGGTGAGTCAGAATATGTTGTAGGAGATTACTAAATTAAAAGAGAATTTCCTCTTCAGAATTGATCTTTTGTAGGGGCATAACTTCTACAGAATGGATCTTCTGTTAACTACAATTGCATCATTGACCTCTGCTGCCAAACTGTAATGAGGACTCTACTGGTGAAGATCTCGTGAACTTAAAATGTATTAGCAGTTTTTAAAAATTAGTAAAGATGACTATGATTTCCTAAAATTATGTTTCTAGGTGAAATCTTACCATTTGTGGAAACCCAAGAAAACAAATGTTCAGTTTTCTCAGGAAATTCAAACTAAGCTTATCTATGAAAGCATTTTAAAGGTAATTGCTATTTAAAAAAAAAAAATGTTTGTTTATTTTGAGAGAGAGAGAGAGAGCAAGCGAGCAGCGGAGGTACAAGAGAGGGAGAGAGAGAGAATCCCAGGCAGACTCCACGTTATCAGAAGAGAGCCCTATTGGGGGCTTGAACCCACAAAACCATGAGATGATGACCTAAGCTGAAACTAAGAGTCAGTCACTTAACTGACTGAGCCACCCAAGCGCCCTGGTAATTGATATTTTTAAATTGTTTAATAAAGAAAGATCATTATTTGTCATTTCCAAATCCCTCAAAAAAATCAGTTAAGTGGAAACTAACTGAAGGCACTGACTGCTGAATCAGAATCTAGATTTGGAGATACAACGTGATCTGAAGCTGCCTGGGGCAAAGGTGAAGAAGGGAAGAGATAGATAATACAAATCCAGCATACAATTTCTACAAGATTTTTGGTCAGTAAATCTCAGCTCTTAAATCTCAGTCCTGACCTGGAAGAAGCATCCAATGAAGTGTGCCAATGTTGTGTATTGTTGAGAAGTATCAGGTCACACACGGTTCAGAAGGAAATTGATGGAAAACCACTCAGTTCCTTTTAGTAAGGATTTCAGAGACATTCAATTAAAATGAATTCTCTTCTGTCTGGTCAACACTGATAACTTGTGAAAAGGAAAAGCCATCCATCCTGCTATTATTAAAAGTTGAGAATCTGGGAAGTGTGCCTACAGATGAGGGCGCAGATGTTGGGGCATAAGGCAGTTGTACTTCTTGGTAGAATTACACCTGAGCTGACATTTTTAGTTGAGTATTTCATGTTATCAGTGTACTTATTTAATAGGGAACTCCAGTAAGATGGTCCCCAAATATGAGAAAGAGGTCAAGAGAAGTTTGTCTTCTCCATGTAGTAAAAAATCAACACAGAATGACAGAATATTCCTGTGACGAGAAACCCACCTTGCTGATACACAGAGGGTGTTTCCCCAATCTTCATTTAGAGAGTGGGTGTGTTCGCAAAGGATTTCTGACTGGAACGTGATGATGTAGAAAGACTGAAGTCATTTCAGTGGGGTGGAATCTGATAGGGATGAATTAAGAGCAGGAATTGTTTGGAATCCAGACCTACCTTCCAGCTTCTCCTGCCAGGAACCAAGAATAACTTCTCCCAAATGAAGTGTTGATTCCCTTGGACTAAATTCATTCTGGAGAAATCGTATGTGACCACCAGGTTAGTGGAAATTTCCTTGGGAAACTTTCCAACTTTATTTTCTCTCATTTGTCTCTCGCCAATATTTTATCTAAGCCCCAAACAGGAAGGAAACCTCAGGATATATTACAAGCTCTATTATTTTGCATCAGTTCTAGTCCTTTTAAATAAATTGATCATATAAGTCATTGTCTTAATTAACTTCTTAAGAGTTTGGAAAAGGTTAGTCCATGAAGGTAGAAATGAGAAATTTCAAACTATTGCCAATATATCAATACACCTTATAGAAATCACATGCTTATTGTCAACTGGGTTATAATAGCCGATTATTCTAGCTAAAGATTCTTTGCAAGAATTCTGTCACATCATAGGACAGCTACATTGGTTACTGTTCAGTGGTTCTAGCAATTATGTTTTTGACTAATAGATGATTAAATGCAGTTTGTTAGACAAAGTATTCTAAAATATAAAGAGTATGGCTGGGTGTAAAAAGGAAACAATCTCAGCAATCCTTCTTAGAAACAGGATGGGAATCACTGTTTGAATAAACACACTGTGGTTGAATTAGTAAAGTCAAATTTCTTTTTTTTTAATTCTTTTTTAATGTTTATTTATTTCTGAGACAGAGACAGAGAGTGAGCAAGGGGAGGGGGGGGGCAGAGATAGAGGGAGACCCAGAATCCGAAGCAGGCTCCAGGTTCTGAGCTGTCAGCACAGAGTCTGATCCGGGGCTTGAACTCACGAACTGTGAGATCATGACCTGAGCCAAAGTTGGTCACTCAACCGACTGAGCCACCCAGGCGCCCCAGTAAAGTCAAATTTCTTGACCTATAAAGCTGAAGACTGCGCTGTGTATTACTTTTTTGGTGAAGACTTTCTCATTTACTGTCCTGTCTCTTTAAACATAAGGAAGAGTAAATCGTCTAGAATTTAGAATTTGGGGGGAGGTGGGGAAAAGTCTAAGTATCATAGAGTAATAAATCCCATTTCTGAGTTAAACAGGAAGTGAAGTTGAAAGATCAATCCATCACTGGGGAGCTAAGAAGAAACAGGGAATGAAGGGCGGTGGGGGGAAAGCACTTAGAAGCTCAGGTATGAATCGAGAACAGTCTAAAAATTTTCCTTGGCTCTTCTGTAAGAAAGTAATACTTGAGGATCTTCTGTAAGAGAGTAATACTTACTTCAAGGCAGGATTTCTCAACTGTGGCCCTGTTGATACTTTGAGCTGGACAATTTGTGGTGGGGGCTGTCCTGTGCTTCATAGGGTGCTTAAGAAGCATTCCTGGATTCTACCTACTAGATGCCAGTAGCATTCCCCCAGAAGTGGCAGTCAGGTGTCCTCAACATTGCCAAATGTCGAGAGGCGACAAGGTACGAAATTTCTCTTGTTGAAACCCAAGGATCTAAGGCTCTGGGAGGATTAGGGCACAATTCTTTAGTAAAATAGTTTTTCTTGGTGTGTGTTGTTTTCTTTCGATGTTTTCTTCTGCAAGTGTTGGAGAAACCAATTAATGAAATGCATGGTTCTCAAACGTGAAGAGTCTATTTACTGCTGTCAGTTGGCTTTGACTGATGCAAACAACACAGGTTCTTGTATCACAAAGGAGCTGAAGACATCAAATGATACACAATTGTGTTTCATTATTGGTCATTAATTCTACCCTCCTCCAGATTATCTGGCAAAATATGCCATTTAAAGGATCAGGGGCACGTTTTTCCAGAGTGAGCTGCCTTTATATTTTGTTCTTACTAATTGCCTAACAAAATGAAAGAGGAAATGTATCTTATCCTACAACTTATTTTAAAGCAATATCTTATACAAATGACTTTCAATTCAGTATATTGTTATAATTTTTAGTATAATTCTTTCCTTAGATATCCATTAGAAAAAAATCAGTATACAAAATAGATAAAACTAGGATCTTACTAATATGCGTGTTTATAAGGTGAAATTGATAGTATTTGCTTATTATAAAATCAATCATGTTAAGAAACTGTTCCTATGAACACTGGTATTCAAAATCAAGAGTTGGGAAAGATACTGTTGAAGGGTGCTTGGGTGGCTCAGGCAGTTAAGCATCTGAGTTGATTTCAGTTTAGGTGATGGTCTCACAGTTTGTGAGTTTGAGACCCACGTTGGGCTCTGTGATGACAGTGCAGAGCCTGCTTGGGATTCTTCTCACTCCCTCTCTCTCTGCGCCTTTCCTGCTTGTTCTCTCTCTCTGTCTCTCAAAATAAATACACTTAAAAAAAAAAAAAAAGAAAAGATAATGAATTATATTACATTATATACCTGAAACTACTATATACTAGTATATACTGAAGTTAATATAACATTGTATGTTAACTATACTGGAATTAAAATTAAAAACTTTGGGAAAAAAAGAAAAAGAACTTTACGAGTTAGAAAACAGAGTTGTTGGATTATATCAGTTTTGCCATCAAATTAATTTCTGTATTTTTATTCGAAAAATAAAATTGATTAAAGAGAAGTTATACTTCATACCAATAGTGATTAGTATCTGAATTTATAAATTTAGCTAGCTGATAGAAGCTGTCCTGAATAAAAGGCAAAAATCAGAGCTCTATCTAATCAATAAATAACACATTTACAGTAAATTCAAATATCTAGATGGAGATGGTAAGCTAATGTATTGGTGGCTTCTTATTCAGTATAGAACATGTTTTATCATAGTGTAGATGTTCTTTTAAAATTATTGTTTTTATATAGTGCTGAATGTATTTTTGTTATTTTTAAATATTTTTGTTTATTTGAAAGCATATTTTTATAATGAAATTCAAACTAAATATCTATGGAACACTTGAGTCACTTCCTTGAAATTCGGGGAAAGACAGTTTGAAAACCATGAACTTAACTTTCCTTTCCTTTCCTTTCCTTTCCTTCCTTTCCTTTCCTTCCTTTCCTTTCCTTCCTTTCCTTTCCTTTCCTTTCCTTTCCTTTCCTTTCCTT